>NW_006400014.1:1077410-1080860 GCF_000299155.1 Elephantulus edwardii
ATCTTGTATCCTGCTACTTTGCTGAATTGGTCAACTACGTCCAATAGTTTTCTTGCTGAGTCTTTAGGGTTTTCTAAGTATACTATCATGTCATCAGCAACTTATTCATAGCTTATTCTCCAGTGAGTTTTCAGAGGCAGTAAACTGAATGCAAAGAGATTATGTATCTTTCTTCCATGGAGCAACTAGCTGACCCTCCAGGAGGTGTGCAGTTACAGTAAATCACACAGGAAGAAACTGCCTATCTTTTTTCTGTGGAGCAGCTGGTGGATTCGAACCACATGCTTTTGTGTTGGCAACATAATTCCTTACCACTAATATACTATAGACTGCCAGGAGAACAAATAGGTTTGTCCTAGAGAGGGTGAAACCAGGCTGCTCTTTGGAGGCAAGGATTCTGAAGCTTTGTTGACATACTTTGGGCATGATGCAAGGAGGGACCAATTCTTGGAGAGGGACATCATTCGTGGGAAGGTAGAGGGACAGTGCAAGAGAGGAAGACTCTCGATGAGATGGATTGGCCCTGGGGTTATGGGGATTGGTGTGTAAGATATAATAAGATTGGCTCAGGATAGAGCAGGGTTCAGAGCTCTTACACAGAGTTGCTATGGGTTGGAAGTGACTTGATGGCACATAACAATAAGAAGTTACCACTGCTCCTTTCCTTACTACTTATTATGTGCCATCAAGTTGACTATGACTCATAGTGACCCTATGAATCACCATAAGCTCATAATGGCTCTGAACCTTGCCCTAAGCCATCCTCACTGTTTCTGACATACCTGATCCCACTGCCACAATCACTGGGTCAGTTCTCATCAGAGTCTTCCTATTTTGTGCTTTCTACTCTTCCAAGAATAATGTCCTCCTCCAAAAATTGATCCCTCGTGACAACATGCCCAAAGTATTTAGAAATCCTTGCCTAAGGAGCAATCTGGTTTTACCCTCTCTAGGATAGACCTGTTTTTTCTCTTGGAAGTTCTTGGTATGTTCCGTATTCTTCTCCAGCACTATAACTCAAAGACATAGGATTCTTTTTCTGTCATCATTAGTCACTGTCCAGCTCTCAGATGCATAGCAAGCAGTTGAGAAGACCCTGCCTGGATCTGGAGCACCTTAGTCTATAGAGTGACATTGTTTCTCTTTGTGACTTGATGGTACATAACAACAACACTCATCATTTGACTTCCTGACAGCTGGTGCCAAGAGTGTCAATTGTGGATAAGAACAAGATGAAATTGTTAACAAGTTCAATCTTTCCTCCGTCTATCCTGATTCTATCTACTGGTCTATGGTGAGGATTTTTTATTTTTATGTGAAGAAGCAATCCATATGAAAAGGTGCAGTTCTTAATCTTTTGAAGCAAGCACTTCATGTCCTCAGTTTTTAGTGAGCAAAGTTGTTGACAAATCTTCCCTCAAACCTGGCACCATATTCTTCTCAAACAATCTGTTCAGCATCAGCATGTAGACTGAAAAAGTATGGAGGACAGATACATCCCTAACACACTCCTTTCTTAATTGTGAATCATGCACTATTCCCTTGCTCTGTTTGGATAACAGTTTAGATACAGGTTTTATAGGAGTACAATTAAACATTCTAGAATTTCCATTCTTTTCAATGTTAGTCACAATTTGTTATGGTTCACACAGTTCAATACCCTTGCACAGTTGATAAAACACAAATACATCTTTCTAGTATCTTCTGCTTTCAGCTAAGATACATCGGACACTGGCAGTGATATTTCTTGTCACAGGGACTCTTCTTCTTCATCTTTTTCTTCTCAAAAATCCAGCTTTGATCTTTTTTCAAGAGACCAGACGGGTTGCCCCAGGATCCAGCTGCCAGCCCCAAGGCCCAGCGCTGCTGGACACCCATTACCCGGACTGCCTTTACCCTGAGCTGCAGTCTTGGCCATGCCAGGATCGGCTCACAACTTTTAAAGGTGCAGCCAGGAGGGAAACCTAGGGATTGGGCACTGCTACTGAGATTGATTAAAGAAAGGAAATAGGCTAAGGCTCTGAGTCCTGTGGTGCTGGTCCAGAGGACAGTCTGGCCCCTATAGCAGCAGTCTTCCAACAGTCAGTTCGCCGTCTAGGGGCAGAGAGAGGCCACAAGGAGGCTACTTCTTTGGCGGAATTGCAGGGTAGTGGGATGGGCCACCCCCAGGATTCAGGGCACTGAACTGCCCATTCTTCCCCGTGTTCTAGTGTTCTTGTCGGTGGGCTTGGGGATCTGGAGGGAGCACGTGAGCGTCTAGTCCACACTCACCATGGCGCTGGCGTTGTCAAACTCGCCACTCGGAGGCTGAGAAAAGTGTCCCCAACTGCCGCTTGGCAAAGAACCTTCCATCTCCTGGTGCTCCCGACAGATGAAGTGCAGGCCAAGTTTGTGCAGCCCCGAAGGTAGAGGAGACCCCGCTGTCATTCTGGCCCCAGGCCTGCGCGTGCTGGTCGGGGTCGGCCCACTGCAGACCCTGATCGGGCAGGTCTCTGGGTCGCCAGATGCGCTGGATCTGCTCCATGGACTGCAGATCTGGGGACAGGCCTCCGTGGCAGCAGCAGATCTTCTCGTCCACAATGGCTACGATGTGCAGGCAGCTGAAACAGTCGGTGAAGGTTTTCCATGTTCATCTTGCAGTCATCACAGAAGCCACAGATGCGGTAGATGCTGGCACACTTGTGGTTCCCACGGAGCAGAAATAAGTTTTCCGATGCTTGATCTTGTAGGCCAGCAGCAGACAGATGGCAGTCTCCAGGGACTGCCTGCCCGGTCTCATAGTCCCCCGGGGTTAGGTAGTTGCTCTGTGGTGGGAAGACCCCTGCAGGAGCTTGTGGTATTGGCCGTGGATGTCACCGTCTACCTTGAGGGAGCCTCCAGCTCCAGAGGAATGGGCTCGCTCAGGAAGATCTCCTGGGACTTGAGACACAAACCATGGATCTCTTTCTCGGTCAGCTGGACTGTGTTCCTGGGCCGTGAACCTTGTCCTTCCAGCAGGCCCACAATGATAAGAATGATAAGTTGAGTTTCTCGGTGTCAGACATGGTGGCCCCTCCTCTCCCGCCCTGCAGCTCTGGGCCACTGCTGCCACAAACTCTTCTAAACCCAGCTTGGATTTCCGGCAGTTTTCTGCTGTTTATATACTGTTCTAGTAAATTTTTTTTATCATCTTCAGCAAGATTTTAATTTGCATGTTATTAATGATATTGTTTGATGTTGACTTCAACATTCTATTGGACTGCCTTAAAATTAAGTCACCATTTTTCTTAAAATTAAGAAATGACCGGGTAGGACTATGCAAATGTAAGGATCTTGTGATCTTCCAATGAGAACTGGGTAACTTGGTAATTATGTAAATGAGGTACATGGCATCTTTAGAATAGGATCGTTTATGGAATGCCAACTACTCAAATGCAAGTTCAAGCTGAAGCTGAGGAAAATTAAACCGAA
>NW_006400014.1:1082620-1095825 GCF_000299155.1 Elephantulus edwardii
GGATTGATTCAGTGACTGGGGTACTCGGGATGGGTGTGTCAGAGGCAATGAGATTGGCACAGGATAGAGCACGGTTTAGGGCTGCTGTACATAGGGTCGCTATGAGTCACAAACGACTCGACGGCACATAACAACAACAACAGGCTCAAGATAGATCCTTTTGCTGAAACCTTCTCCAGGCAAGAGAGCCATAACTTCAGAGAGACAGTGCAGCACCACAACCTGAGATGGCATTCGAGAGTGAGTGATAGTATAGAGAAATGGTAGCCGCAGAGGCAGTAGAATCAGGAGAGTGATATAAGATAGAATATTTGTTTTCCTAGCCATAACGTGAGAAAGCTAAGTGACTTCAAGCAGGAGATTTGCAGACAAAGTAGACACCTTTGAGCTACTGTTGGAGAGCTAGATTTGCCAATGTATGGAACTAGTGTTGAAAACCTTTGAATCTAGGCTTATAAGCACCGAGCCCAGTAGGCTGTGATGGGGGCACTTAAAACAGCAGTGTTAAAGGAATTCTATGAAACCCAAGCAAAACTGATGCCAAGCCCATGAGGTCTATGACTAGAGAAAGGTCTAGCTACAGAACAGCCCAAAAAGAGCTGCACCAATCGAAAAGCTGTATCCTTAGTTTCTCCTGAACCTAACGTGTAACCAGTTCTCAAAAAACAAACAAAAAATCCACCTTCTTGGGGAGCTCTGGTGGCCTAGTGGTAAGGAGCTGCAACTACAATCCCAGAGGTGCACGGTTCGAATCCACCAGATGCTCTGTCGGGGAAGGAAGGACAATCTCCTCCTGTACCAGTCAGATCTGATTTGACGGTACACTCACACAAAAATAATAAAATTAAAAAAAATCCACCTTGTTGTTATTTAGTTGGGGTAGACTCACTGCTGACCCTCCAGCGTGTTTACCAAGGCCATAAATGCTGAGAGATTGCCTATGTTAGAGGGACTTCCCCTTTGGGTTACAGGTGCAACTCCTTAACCACTAGAGCTCCTTTCCTTAGAAAGCCTATAATCACAAACATGACCTCTGAATTCCATGTGACCACTGTAAGCAATTATTAAGTCCAAAAGAGAAGTAAAGTTTATTGCATAAATTGGCTAAAATTGTTAGGGACATGAGGACAGGTTTGAGGACTTCATAAGAATTAGCCTGGGCTGACTATTGATACTGATCTTAATCCTCCTCCCTTGTAAAGTTGGAGAAGGCCAAATGACATATCATTTTTCCAATTGTTTTCAGGAGGATTCATTACAAATGACTCTGGGTCATAGACACATGGAAATGTGTAACAGAAAGAATGAAGGAAGTGAAATTTGGAATGTGCTGTGGGACAGCTGACAAGTATTGGAATGAATAAGAATAGTACAAAGAGTCTAGGGTGTGCAAAGCATGTCTCGATGCATAGGAACAAGTCTGCATCTTGATTCATCTCCCTTGTGAAGTGAGAGAGCTAATAACACAGCCAATGTTGTCATTGTGTACCACTGAGTTGGAACCAACTCACAGCTGACCCTCTAGCTAGTCCTCCTCTTCCATTTATACATTGTTGCACCTTTCTCCCTGCCCACCCCTCCCCCGCATTGTTCTTCTCTTTGAAAAGTAAAATTCTTTCATTGTTATACAATCCCTCCCCCCAAGTCCAGTCTGCTATGCAGCCTTAGATCTAGACTCCTGTCATGACAATAATGCCTAATCACATAGCCCTTTTAAACAGTTTTCTCCATTATGTTTCAATGCAGTATATTTATCCCATCTTTCTCATTCTCCTCTCAAACCCAATGTCAGTCCTGTTTTACAACAGTGACACTATGCAGTGTAAGTCCTTTTGTGACTAAGATATTTCACTCAGCATAATATCCTCCAGGCTCACCCATTCTGAATATGAAATTTTGAAATGAGTTCCTTGTTTTTCAATGCAGCATAGTATTCCATTGTGTGAATATACCACAGCTTCTCTATCCATTTGTTTGTTGATTTGCACTTAGGTTGTTTCCAACTCTCGGCTATTGTGAACAAAGCTGCGATAAACATGGGTGTGCATATATCTGCTTGGGTGGCGATTATAGTTTCTTTGGGATATATTCCCAGTAGTGGAATTGCTGGGTCAAATGGTATTTCTATTTGCAAGGTTTTGAGAAAGCGCCATACCGCCTTCCACAGTGGTTACACCATTTTACACTCCCACCAACAGTGAATAAGGATTCCATTTTCTCCACAACCTT
Source organism: Elephantulus edwardii (assembly GCF_000299155.1). Taxonomy (NCBI): domain Eukaryota; kingdom Metazoa; phylum Chordata; class Mammalia; order Macroscelidea; family Macroscelididae; genus Elephantulus; species Elephantulus edwardii. The sequence goes on from NW_006400014.1 coordinate 1,084,850, forward strand.
GCCAGCATTTGTTGCTTGCTGTTCTATTTTGCAATTCTTATTGGGGTGAGATGATATCTCATAGTTGTTTTGCCTCTAGCTAGTCTTGAGAGGTTGTAATCACATGGAAAGAGATTGTCCATCCTTGTGAGGATAAGTTGGTGGATTAGAACTGCATGCCTTTAGGATTGTAGTGCAGACTCTTACCACTAGGCCACCAGAGCTTCCTGTGGGCCTTTTGCAGACAGTGTGGTAAAGGAATACTCACACCTAACACACACTTTTACCTGATTTAGAGCACCACTATCCCTCTTGTTCTGTTAGAATGATGGCCTCTTTGGTCTAGTAACAGGTTCCATGTGACCATTATTAAGTGTTCTGGAACTCCTACCAATGTTATCCTTAACTAGTTATGATTCACAGCAAAATGCCTTTTAATGATTAATCAAAGATAGGTAAACATCTTTCTAGGATTCTTCACTTTCAAGCAAAACTCACTGAATAGCAATAATAATATACATTTCCTTCCACGCCCTCTTCTGAATGAAACATGAATTTCTGGCAGTTCCCTGTTGATGTACTGGTACAACCACTTTTGAATTATTTCCAGCATGATTTTACTAGTTGATTTTTTCCCTAGAGTTAGATACGATTTAATAATAATTAATTTCTAAAATAAAAGTTATTGTAGGTGAGACCATGAAATTTCCTAATACTTGATCATAATAATTGCACTAATAATATTCTAAAACAAATCATTATTTACAATAGATGGGAGTATTTATGTAAAATCCAGCAGCAAGCATATTTAATATGTGTATGTGTGGGCTCTGTGTGTGTGTGTGTGTGTGTATACCCCAAGATTATATGAGCTAGGAAACGTCATATATCTCAACAGCAGTACTAGAGTGCAGAGTAGAGAAGAGACTAGGGTTTATAAATGCTTTTCAGAGCATTGGGTTTGGAGGAGGAATGGACATCTTGTTTTCAAATCCTCAAGCTTTTCTCAGAACTGAAGCCAAAATTGTAACTGCCACAGAAGAGGGGAAAAGGAAGCTTTTCTTGCTTTAATTGTTCATCTGCTTTGGAAAGTCCAGTATCCCTGAGATAGGAACCACTGCGATAAGGATGTGAACAGGGTCTCCCAAAGGAAGATTGTTGTTATTATGACCTACTACCCTGGTCATCAGGTGTAAACTTCACATTTCCCTAATGGTTGGCAGCACCAAGACGTTTCAGGAGCGGTTCATCATAAATCCAGCATTCGCCATCTTCATGATATAACCTTGTCTCCCACTGAATTTCCTTCTCCTTCCTTTCTGAGCTTCTGCTCTTTGCCTTTCAAGTCTTTGCTTTGCTTTAGTTGCTGCATTAATGTTTCTGATTTTCAAGCTGAAAGTGACATCCTTCCAAAGGCAGCAGGATTCATACTCATTCTGATCCTCACTTTCTTCTTGATTATAGGCAACTTCTTGGTATCTATAAAGACTGTACTTTCCCCTGTTGCATATTTTGCATACATAATACCATTCCATTCCCCTTCAATTAAGCAAAATGACTTCTTGTCATTTGGAGAGAAAAAAAATCCTCAGCTGTAATTCTGTGTTTCTTACCCCCAAAGAAAGATGATAGTTGCACTATAGCCTGTTTTGGAACAATTAATATTGCACTCTCCTCCTAGTTCTACCCAGGGTACTGTAAGGATAGACACTCCGTAACCACTGGGGAATGTGAGAATGTAATGCTCGTCATAGTCGAGGCATGAGACACAGCCTTGCCCTATGCTGTGTACCCCAACTGACATCCCAAGGAATTTCGACATGGTCCATATATGAGCACTGAATTGTTTCTTCTTGTTAAAACTCTCTGCAATGGGTCTCTGAAAAGCTGAAATGGGTGGATGATGAGAAACTTGTTCTACCACAAATGTTACACTGTTTTTGGAAACCCAGGGGACCAGTCCTTCTGATACCAGCTCTGTGTTCTCTTTGATGTCATTTGGTAATGTCCAGTGACACTGAAAGATCTCACCCAAAATAGGGTTATATGGCTTTTTGGCAACTGATCCTTTCCTTCCCGCATTAAAGGCTGAGAGGTACCACTTCACCATTTGAACCATTCAATCCCTGGGATGTTTTTGGTCACTAATGGTTGCAAACAGGTCGGGATGTGCAAAAAAGTCTGCATACATTTCTAAAAGAGATCTTCTTTCAAGAATAAATGTTGGAAGGACTACCTAAGATCCATTCCAAGCCTAACTTGGGACAAGATATGCTTTATAATGCTCTTATGTTCTTCCACTGATCCTGCTTCTCCTTCATCATCTCTATCATCACGGGAATCCAAAAGATCAACATTACTTGTTCCATTGGACATGGAAGAATTAAGTGATTCTGTGGTGTCTGGTTTTTTCAAACTATTTCCTCAGCTGTTGTGTGTCAGGACAGCGGCAGATCCAGAGGAATCTATTAAGTGCTTTGGGGATGAGTCACTTTCATTCATCAGCATCACAGAATTCATCCTCACTGCTAGAATAAGAGAATTCTGGGACTGTGTTTGTCGATAAGTTGACATGGCTTGGAGAAGTTAGACTGCTACTATTTGGTGCTGGAGTCTGATGATATCCCAGAGTAGCTAACACAGGTCCAACTGGTAGATATGATGGACGCTGCTCTAACTTACACAACTGAGCAGGTTCTGAAGGTAGAACAGTCTGGGAAGGCATTGTGCTGATCACAGGTTCCAGGGGACGAGGCTGATATACTGCATCTACAGGATTAATAGAACTTTTAGCAATTTGCAGCAATACAATGCAGTGTTTAATTGATTCTACCATGCTATTTGTAGTCTCCTTGAGAGTTTCCATTTTCTTTCTGTGTTCATCATCCTTGCAGTTTTGAAGTTTGTCATCAAAAAGCTTTAACTGTTCTATCATGATTTGTAGGTAAGTATCAGCCTCAGTAAGTTTATCAAAGTCTTAGACACTGGGAACAAATCCTAAATCCAAACCTTTGCAACTGGCCAGCAAGCAAACCATTCACCAAGGCCCCCACCTGCTGTGCCTCCAGAGCAGGGAGCCGGGGGCTGCTCCCGCTCACCCCATGTGCCTCCCCTCTCGACCGACCCGTCAGACAGGACTCCATCCAGCTACTATTTGATTTTTTAAAACAAAAACATACACTACTTTGGTAACTTAAAAAATAATTATAAAAAGAAAATGCATACATATAGAAAACAAAGGCTGACTTCTTCTATGTTAACATTATGATGTCTCATGCCAAAATTTGAGGACAACTTGAAACCTATTATTGGCATTTAAGAAAACCCAACGAAAAGACTGCACGTAGAATGAAAGTTGGACATTGTAGCACCCTCTGCTGATGAGGAAAACACTCCGTATTTTAAGATCTCATTTGACTCTTGATTCTTCAAACCACAGCTGATGACAATCCAAAGAAGGTGGGGCCAAAGTTTATGTATTTCATATCATATATAGGGAGGGAAAGGTTTGCTAAGTAAATTAATATAATCAATAGGATAACATGTGGCTTGAGGTTTATAGGAAGTCTAGAGTAGTAGACTTGCTTGCTCAATAACCTTTGTATTCTGTAATTCATCTCTTATCTCATGGTGCTATGACTGTTTATGTGTCAGACTTCACCACCAGACTGAACACTCATTCATTAGAGGAACCTTGTACCTCACCTTGTACTGGGCACACACAGACTCCCCATGTCTAGAGACCTGAGTAAGTTGGACTGAACGATATTGTTGAGTCTACACTAATAATACTAGAAATCAGGAAATATGGGTCTGGTTTTAGCTTCTCCATTAATTCGTATTCCTGGACAAGTTCCCTAAATGCTGTAGCTGTCAAATTCTTTCTGGAAAATTAGATGATCGGACTAGAAAATCTTCAAGTTCTATTTTTGTTCTCCATATTTCATAAGCAAATGTAAATGATTTAGGCATGTTAGTCCTGTGGACATAAATAGAGCCAACATACAAATTTTATCTATTCACTAAAATAAAAAAGAAATTGTCAAATAATAAAGCACTACCTCATTCTATGTAGAGCAATGAATCTTTTGTATAAAAAATGCCCTAACTTCCTCTTTTCCTCTACACTGGACACAGTATTCATCATCTAATTGAATAGACATCCATATAAAGTTCTTGCTCCTTGGAAAATGTTATTGCACTGTGTTTTTGAGCCTTGTTGTTGTTAGGTGCTGTCGAGTCAACTGCAACTCATTGAGACCCTATATATGGACAACAACCCTAAACCCTGCTCTATCCTTTGCCAATCTTATTGTCTCCGACACACCTATCCCCATTCCCCCAAGGACGGAATCAATTCAGCTCATCGAGGGTCTTCCTCTCCTGTGTTGTCCCTTCACACTCCCAAGCATGATGTCCCTCTCCAAGGACTGACTTCTTCTTGCAATATGTCCAAAGTATGTCAGACGGAGCTTCAGAATCCTTACCTCCAAGGAGCAGCCTGGCTTCACCCACTCCAAGATGAACTTGTTTGTTCTCTTAGCAGTCTATGGTATATATACTTTTCTCCAGCACTGCAGCTCAAAGGTATCAACTCTCCTTCTATAATCCCTAGTCGCTGTTCAGCTCTGTGATGCAGACCAAGTAATTGTAAAGACCATGGCCTGTATCAGGCGCACCTTAGTCTCCAGACTGACATCGTTGCTCCTTGGTACCTTGGAGAGGTCTCTGACCGCAGACTTTCACAGTGCAAATCATCTTTTAATTCCCTGGCTTCTGGTACCACAAGAGTGTTGACTGTAGAGCCAAGCAAACTGAAGCTGTGAAAATGATATTGCAGTGTGTTTTTTAGCCTTAAGTTATTTAAATGGATAGCCATGCTCGAATAACACTACTTCAAAGTAAAATGAGGCTACAGAGAATATTATGAAATGAATAGTAACAGGCAACTCTCAAATATCCCCAATGTTGCAAAGATATTTAGATTTCAAAGAATGTAAATATATAAAAACATCCACAGATAACTAGATGTGGGGACTTATACAGGGAGACATTTATGCAAATGATATTACCATCAATAAAATGTCCTCTCCTCTCTTTGAGAGAATATTAGCAAAAATCCTAGCAGTTTAGAGATGAATTTTATAACCCAAGAGGCAAGATTCAATTCAGGTGGAGCTATGGGAGGACATTAGAAGTTGGGGTAGAGCTAAGCGAAGTAGCAAGGGAGAAACTAGAAGCATAATGACCTGCCAGGAAGTCCAGAGTACAAGGGTAGAGTCTAAACAGGAGAGGAAAGCAAAGATCTGGAGCTAGAACAACACAGAAGCAGGCAGAAGGTGAAGGAGCATAATGGGCCGTGGCTGTGGATAGAATTCAAGTGACTTCCACTATCCCTGTGACCAAGGACCTGTGATGCCTCGGATTGGGGGTGGGAGAGGAGAGGAGAGGTTTGGCTGGAATGAATAGCTGGTGTGGATAGTGAAGGGATTTCCACTCTTTCCTCAAAAACTAACAGCATAAAGGAGAGGGACAAGGAGGAGAAAGGGGAGATGACAATAATAATGACAATGATGGTGGAGGGGTATGTTGAAGGGGAGGACACTTGAGGTTGTGACAGAGACAAAAATAATCTATATTCATGACCTACATAATATCCTGTTGTTGTTATGTGCCGTCGAGTCATTTGCTACTCATAGCGACCCTATGTACAACAGCACTAAACTCTGCTCCGTCTTGTGCCAATCGCACTACCTCTCATACCGTCATCCTGATTGACCCAGTCAGTGAATCAATCCACCTCATCGTGGGCCTTCCCCTCCTGCACCTGCCCTCCACCCTCCCAAGCATGATGTCCCTCTCCAAGGACCTCTCCCTCCTTACAACACGACCAAAGTATGTCAGACAAAGCCTCAGAATCCTTGCCTCCAAGGAGCAGCCCAGTTTAAGCCTCTCTAGGATGAATCTGTTTGTTTTCTTAGCAGTCCATGATACCCTCAATACTATTCTCCAACACTACAACTCAAAGGCATCAATTCTCCTTCTACCTCCATAGTATCTGATGCATAACAAAACAAGTGATAGGAAAGACCATGGCCTGTATCAGACGCACCTTAGTCTCCAGAGAGACACCATTGCTCTTCAGTACTTTGGAGAGGTCCCTAACAGCAGACTTTCCCATCACAATACATCTTTTAATTTCCTGGTTGCTGGTGTCAAGAGTGTTGATTGTGGAGCCAAGCAGACTAAAGATGTGAACAATCTGAATCTTCATCATCCATACTGATGCTGCCAATTGGCCCAGTGGTGAGAATCTTTGTCTTCTTGACATTGAGCCTCAATCCATATTGAAGCCCACAGTTTTAACCTTCTGGAGCTTCAGGTCCTTTTCAGTTTCAGCAAGCAGGGTTGTGTCATCTGCATAATGCAGATTGTTGATAGATCTTCCACCAATCCTGATGCCACATTTCTCCTCGAGCCCAGACTCCCGGATAATCTCTTCTGCATACAGGTTGAAAAGGTATGGTGACAGGACACATCCCTGGCGTATGCCCTTCTCAATTTTGAACGATGCAGTGTTTCCTTGCTCTGTTTTGATGACTGCCTTTTGGTCCAAGTATAGGTTTCACATTAGCACGATCAAGTGTTCTGGGATTCCAATTCTTCTCAGAGTCAGCCACAGTTTGCATGATCCACATAGTCAAATGCCTTTGCATAATCAATGAAGCAGACAGACATTCTTCTGGTATCCCTGCTTTCAGCCAAGATCCATCTAACATTAGCTACAGTATCCCTAGTACCACGACCCCTTCTAAACCCAGCCTGGACTTCTGACAGTTCTTTGCTGATGTGCTGTTCCAGTCATTTTTGGATAATCTTCAGTAGAATCTTGCTTGCATGTGAAATCAATGTTATTGTTCTATAGTTTGTATACTCTGTTAGGTCACCTTTATAATATCCTGACTCTATATAATTTCTAATGTCTCAATCTTTATTTCTATATTTGGGGTCAAAAGTTTATATCCAGATCATCTTTTTAAGTCCTTGCTGGTTCTTACATCTTTTAAGGCTTTGTTAAAACAGTCCTGAATTCTCTAAGACACAGTTAAAATACCATGGAAGGATCCAAAACCTAATTTTCTACTCTGACAGCAGAATTTCAGTTCAATGCCTTAACACTTAGGCATTCTGCTTTTTTGTGACTCTTGGCCCTTAGCTGGGATGCCTGACTGCTTTCTGACAGGGGGTATCAGCACTGTTTTACAAGCAAGAGGCAAAAAGATATGCAAGTTGCTCTAATCAGCTCTGGTTGCACACTCCCCCTTTTCCTTTTTTTTAAACTGAGAGTGTAGTCCTCCCCAAATCTCAGTTCTCCACTCCCTAATTTGGAGAGGAACCAGATGACTTCACTTGTCTTTCCCTTCTCTGGTTTCTCTGATTCATCAGTTATAGGTGTGGTAAAAAAGCAATTGTCAGGTTAAGGTTAGACTGCAGTTCAAAAGGAAGAAATCTAAGAAAAACTCTTATGATTGTGTTTCTGAAAAAGCTTCTAGTTGGGCAAACTATAAAAATCAGGGACCTTCAAGACAAATTATTTTATTGAAGCAACATTGAGTATTCACTAAATACCAAGTACCTAAGGTAGGACTGTATGTTAGGTACCATCGAGTTGAGTACGACTCATAGCGACCCTATATATAAACAGCAGATCTGAGCCCCATCTGATCCTGTGCCATCATTACACTTTCTGGCACACTAGAGCCCATTGCAGCAGTCACCATGTCAATTCACCTCATTGAGGGTCTTCCTCTCCTTCACCAACTATCCACCCTTTCAAGCATCATGTCCAAAGAATAGCTCCTCCTAGCAACATGCCTGAAGTATGTGACACATAGCCTCATCATTTTTGCCCCAAAGAGCATACCAGCTTCACTCTCTCCAAGACTTTTTTTTGAAATTCTTTTGGCAGTCCATGGGATGTTCAGTGTTCCTCTCCAAATCAAAGACATCAATTTTTTGTTGGTTATCCCTATTCATTGTGCTCCCTCTCAGATACACTGCATGTGACTGGAAAGACCATGGGCGGAATCATATGTACCTGAATCCTCAAACTGACATCATTACTCCTCAATAATTTGGAGAGGTCCCTAAATGCAGATTTTCCCAGATGCGTCTCGTTTCCTGAATGTTGGTACCAAGTGTGTTAATTGTGAATCCAAATAAGATGAAGTTATTGACAGTTTTAATCTCTTCTCAATCTAGCATGATGTTGCCTATTGGTCCATTGGTAAGAATTTTTATTTTCTTGACACTGAGATTCAATCCACTGCATTCCTTGATCTTCTGCAATGAGTACTTCAAGTCCTCCTCACCTTTCATCAAGCAAGGTTGTGTCATCTGTATAACGCAAGTTATTGAGGAGTCTCCCTCTAATCCTGATGCCACATTCCTCTTCATAGAGTCCAGCTTCTCGAATAATTTGGTCAGCATACAGAGAAAGAATACAATCCTGACATACTCCTTTCTTAATTTTAAACCATGCAGAATCTATAGTAAGGAAATAGCCCACAATCACTCCCCTGAAATTTTCACTCAACTCATTGCCATCAAGTTGGAATCAACCCATAACCGAACAAGAATAAATCAATTGCACAAGAGGAAATGGCCCATCTCTCTCCCAGTGCCACTTCATGGGAGAGCTTTTGGGTTAGCAGAGCAGTTCTCTATGGTCTACATTGCCAGAGTTATGTAAGCTCCCTGAAGTTATAAGAGAGGTAAATTAGTAATCATACTGTGACGAATGAGTCATAAATTAAATCAAAGTGCTAGGGAACACTCCAAGTGAATGATTACTTTTATCAGGGAGAATTAACCATTACAGAAAGGAAGTAAGGCCTTCCTTCTTGGCAGGGCAATTACATTTACTCAGTTATTTGAGGTCATTGCTCAACCAGGAAAGAGGAAATGTACCATGAATTGCTGTATTCTATAGAGGCAGAAGATGTCAATGTACAAAGGTGTGACTGTTTACTTTTATGAAAAAGTAAAACTGCCATTGTAAATATTCCAACTCATTGCAACTCTCCACTGGAGTTTTGAGGCTATAAATCTTAACTGGAGAAGACAGAGTCAGCATTCTCCCAAGAGTGGCAGGTTTGAACTGCTAACCCTTCTGTTGGCCCCTCAATATTCACAAGAGCTGCTTTTAAGAAAGTAATTTCAGTATGTAAATACGTAACAAGAAGTATTAACTAGGGAAGGTATTTATATATTTCACTTAATGCCACCATGGTGAAAATATATTTGGAACACCTTTATTTAAGCATCACCTTCCAAATCTGACCACTTGAGAGGAATTTTGAGGATAAGATAAAGAGCATTTGGAGGCAAGCCTAGTGGCTGTGAAGGGCAAAGAATATCAGGAAGTTGCAATATTGACCAACTGAGGTTAAAAATGCATGAAGCTTCATTTCCTTAATATCAAACAGAACAAACTCTATACTTTGCTCCATATTTCATTTCAGCTGGTTAAATTTAATCCCTATTTGCTCCCCTTCCCCCTGCAACGCCTTGCTCCCCCCCCCGGCAGTTGAGCCACTCGTAAATGTTTAAACACTCCTATAAGCATTCACACATTCTGAAGTCCTTCTCATGCCACCATTACTCTTATTTTCAAGCCCAGCTGCCATGGCACTTATGGTTCCTGTTTGGGTATTTGGCCCCGCTGAGTGATTCACTTTCTTTCCTATACCCAAGAGTCCAAGATTTAAAAGGTTAAAAAAGAGTCTGAAGTAGTTGAAAGTAACATTTAAAGGGTTAACCATTCTTTCTGAAATGACTTTCTTTGGAAGAATACCAACCTCTGTTCCAGATTTGGAACCCACTGCCAAGGCGTATTGTTTCAATTTCATTCCCCAAAGATTTGTTTTTACAAAAGAATTCCTACTACTTTTAGTGTGTGTGTGTGTGTGTGTGTGTGTGTAACTCCGTCAGGCCATGTGTGCTTATGCCTCTGTATTATTGCTCATACTGTCTTTCAGCTTGAAATTCCCTTTCTAGCCTAAAAACTCTTGCTTATCTTTTAAGATCTAGTGCAAATGACACCTCTGGTTGCTTTGACAATACTGTTGTTCAGTACTAGGAAGACCATATCAGAACCCTGCCCTGTCTTTACCCTTCTCCTCATCGCTGATATACTCAAGTCCATTGTAAAAGGCACTGCCAATCCTTCTTGTTGAGGGTCTTCCTCTTTCGCTGACCCTCCACTTTTCCCAGCATGATGCCTTCTTTTAAGGAATGGCCCCCTTGTAACATGTCCAAGGTACATGAGAGAAAGTTTCATTATCCTTACCTCTAAGAAGCACCCTGGTTGACTTTCTCCAAGGTTCACAGGATATTCAGTCCTTTTCTCCAAATTACAATTCAAAGGCATTGATTCCATCATCTTAGCTCACTGTTCAACTTTCAGATGCATAGGAAGCAACTGAAAAGAGTATGGCTGATTCAGGTGCACCATAGTCTTTAAACTGATAATGCTCTTAAGTACTTTGGAAAGGTCTGATCTGACATTACATTCATACCTTGACTTGCAGCTGAAAAGATTTCATAGCCATTAGTTGTTAGCCTTTAGGACTGGTTGAATATACAGGAAGGCATCACTGACAGACTCACAATGAGTCAATGGTCAGACCCAAAACAAGATGGAAGAGCGGGCTTTCAGAAGCTGTAAATTGCAGGCAATTGCCTATTTTTCTCCCGAGAAATAGCTGGTGAAACTGCCTGCCTTTGGGGTGGCAGTGCACCTCCTTACCCACTAGGACACTAGAGCTCCCTACCATATGTTTTCGGCATTGAAGTCTATGGGGGAGAGAACAGTTTAAAAGTATTCTATTATAGGGCATTATGTTTATCGTAAGTACGGAATGAGGGCTGCAGAGTAGATTATATTTGGGGTTGGAGGTGGGGTTGGGGGAAGTGTGGGGCAGATTGTGTACCAA
>NW_006400014.1:1095955-1141283 GCF_000299155.1 Elephantulus edwardii
AAAAAAGACATCATTAGACTTATTCTATAGAGGAAATGACGGAGGCTCCAAGAGAGTCAATTAGCCTTAATAAAGAGTGAATTTGAGACTATATATTCTTTCCTTTCCCCTCCTACCACTGAGCTGTCTGCTTTTAAGACTCAATTTCTCATACTTCTCCTTTTCTCAAAGTTGCAGCTGACAATCTTAACATTCTGAAGGTTTCCCACTGCCAGATGTGAATTAACTTTAGCATTGGGCTCCTGGGAGGCAGAAGGTTTGCCTGACAGCAAACTCACCAATGCCTTGTATGCAAAATGACATTTTGGCCTTAGGCACTTACTAAGTTACATGGTCCTTGCTCCTTAAGAGTGAAAGTTTTCAGGCACTAGAGTGTAGCATTAAAAGAAGCCAAACTGAATTAGCCACTGACCTACCACTTTATTAGTCTCCCAACATATACACAGATATAAAGTCATTCAAGACCAATGCACTGTGATTTCAGGGTTCCTTTAGCCGCATCCCTTCTGAGAAGAAACTCATGCAATTCTGCCAGGTTGTAGATTGAAGTTGGGAAGAAACTGTTTCTAGTTGCCCACTTCCCATGCACTTGGGAAACTATAATTTGCAGCACTTTTGATGGGACAAAGGGCAGACGTTACACTTGCAAAATACATTCAATTATATATTTTTTTCACTTAAGTAAAACTGCTGCTTGCACATTATTAGTGCTCATCACCAAACAGTTAAAAAGAGGACAAACTCCATAAACTTAAGACTACCTATTTCTTAGTTGTAGTCAAATTTTCAATCTTAAAATTCTTTTTCTGTTTCTCACTTCCCATTAAAAACTTCAGAAGTAGACTGAAGTTAATACCTCATGAAGAAGCATGTGCTTGGTGGAATCACTGCAGGACACAATGTTCTATTTATGTGGAGTCCTAGGATCTAACAGGTTAGAAAACAAAAGCAAACCAAGCCCTTACTGTTGAGTTTCAGAACAAAGGTAAGCAGAAGTTTGTTCAAAGACCAGTTTGTGAAATTGTAGGTGATTTGTTTACTTGGCACTGGAGAATATTACCTGCAGACAGAAAGGCCTCAGAGTGCTACAAAAGAGAAGAAATAGACTTCCCAGCATATCAGTGGCTGTGATTGGGTGCAGGTTCCTCCTTTATTTAGTAAGGGATACACTTTTTTCTTCTGCAGACCCAGGAAGAATCATAGACTTCATGTGCATGTTCAGACAGAGTTTTGGCTACTAGCTGGAATGTTTTTGAAAGACGCCTGAAAAAGTGGTTATCTTAAATTCTAAAATATAATATGAAATGTATTTCTTTTGTTGCTTTTAAATGAGATAGAGTAATATTAAATGAGTTGACCAGGTTTGTAAACAAGGAGGCCAAATCATAGGGACCTATTTTATTTTCTAGAGTGGAGAGGACATGGTCTTTAATATACAATTTTTTTTAAGGGACAGGGCCTCCGTGGCCTGGCACTCCCAGATAAAATAGTTTTGGGACTGTGGGAGGAGATGGATTTGGAGCCTATTTGACCTCGCCATCTTGCTGCAGGCAGATACAGGGAACCAATCAATGGCTGCTGTGGCCAGACACTCCCAGATAAAATAGTTTTGGGCTCTCCGGCCAAGAAACAAATATTATACACCAGTCCTAGAGGATATATCGCTCCCTCCTGGGAAACTATCCTCTTGCATCAGCAACTTGCTGCAAAAGGAAGAGAAGAGGTATTAACCCACAAGTCAATCCTAGAGTTGAAATTCAAGACAAAGGACTCTTTCTCAGAACTTTCTGAGAAAGAATCCATCCTTGATACTTGTACCTGACAGCTGTACTTAGAGACTTTTAAATTGAAGAGATACTAGCCACATCATAAAAAACTGGCAGCGGCATGAGGTGTTCAGAATCACAGAAATCCTGATGGCTTGGGACTTAAGCCATCATATCAAGGGCTGGTCAAGGGAAGGGATGGTGGTGGAGTAAGGAAAGAGGTAGGGCAAAATACACATAGCAAGGGTGGGTAGCAACACGGAATCTATCGGTCATTTTTCTAATTGGGTAAAAGTCTTTCATCTGCTCTTTGCTATAAAATGCATGTCTGTCAGATACTATTATAAAAAAGAAACCACACAAACACAAATTAAGACAGACTAGGAAGAAGGATTGGCCATCCACTTCTGAAATAACAGGCCTTTGAAAACCCTATGTACAACAGAGGGCACTTAGTCTAGCACTTAGACCAGCAGACATGGCAATTGAGACTGAGATCTCAGATATGGAGACGCAAAGGAGGAGGAACAGCTGTAAGCAGACACTAGTGACTGGAACGTGGAATGTGAGAAGCATGAATGTAGGAAAATTGCATGTCATTAAGAGAGAAATGGAACACACTGACATACTAGGTACTGGCGAAGTGAGATGGCTTGTCTGGGACACTTTTAATCAGATGACCATATGATCTACTATGCCAGGGATGAAAAGGTGAGAAAAAAAGGGGTTGGTTTCATAATTAAAAAAGTAACTTCTAGATCCATCATGAAGTACAAGGTGGTGAGCGACAGGATAATATCCATATGCATACAAGGAAGTCCAGTGAATACCACTGTCATTCAAATATATGCACCAACAACTAGAGCCAAAGAGGAGGAAATGGAAGATTTCTACCAACTTTTGCAATCAGAAATCGATCAAACATGCAATCAAGATGCACTGTTAATAATGGGCGACTGGAACGCCTACGTTGGCAACAGGGAAGAAGGATCAGTAGCTGGAAAACATGGACTTGGTGACAGAAATGAGGCTGGAGACAGAATGATAGAATCCTGCACATTCAATGATTTATTCATTGCAAATACCTTTTATAAGCAACACAAACGCAAGCTCTACACATGGATTTCACCTGATGGGATGCACAGGAATCAAATAGATTGCGCCTGTGGAAAGAACAGCTGAAGATGCTCAATATCAGTTGTGAAAACAAGGTCAGGTGCTGATTGTGAGACGACCACCAACTACTCATATGCAAGTTCAAGCTAAATTGAAATTACGTCAAAACCACGGGAACCAAAATTTGACCTAAGTCTATCCCATTCGAATTTCAAAACCATCCCAGGAACAGGTTTGAGGCCTTGAGCACCAATGAGCGCAGACCAAAAGAGCTGTGGGAGGATATAAAGAATACTGTCCATGAAGAATTCAAAAGATCATTACAAAGGCTGAAGAGGAGGAAAAGACCAAGATGAATGTCAGACGAGACTCTGAACCTTGCATTAAAGCACCAAGAAGCCAAAACTAAGGGAAGAAATGAAGAAATTAAAGAGCTGAACAGAAAATTTCCAAGGGCAGCTCAGAACGACAAAGCAAGGTACTACAATGAAATGTGCAAAGAGCTGGTGTCAGAAAATCAAAAGGGCCCAATTCACTCAGCGTTTCTTAAGCTGAAGGAGTTGAAAAACAAATTCAAGCCACGAGTGGCAATACTTAAGGATGCTTTGGATAGAGTGTTAAATGATCCAAGAAGCATTACAAGAAGATGGAAGGAATATACAGTCACTGCACCAGAAGGAACTGGCTGACACAGAAGAATTTCATGAAATAACATATGAATAAGCCTGTGGTGATGAAAGAGGAAGTTCAAGTTGCTCTGAAAGAACTGGCAAAAAAAAGGCTCAAGGAGGCGATGGCATACCAAATGACATATTTCAACAAAAAGACGCTGCCCTGGATGTGCTCACTAAGTTGTGCCAAGAAATCTGGAGGACAGCCAGCTGGCCAACTGACTGGAAGAGATCAATATTTGTTCCCATTCCAAAGAAAGGTGACCCAACAGAGTGCGGAAATTATTGAACATTATCATTAATATCACATGCAAGCAAGATTCTGCTGAAAATTATCCAAAAACAACTGGAGCAAAATGTCAATAGACAACTGCCAGATGTGCAGGCTGGGTTTAGAAGAGGTCGTGGTACTAGCTAATGTTAGATGGATCTTGAAAGAAAGCAGAGTACCAGAGGAATATCTGTGCTTCATCTACTATGCAAAGACTTTTGACTGTGTGGATCACAACAAGCTATGGCTGACTCTGAGAAGAATGGGAATCCCAGAACATTTGTGCTTATGCAAAACCTATACTTGGACCAAGAGGCAGTTGTCAGAACAGAGCAAGGAGATACTGCCTGGTTCAAAACTGGGAAGGTGGTGCACCAGGGATGTATTCTGTCTCCCTACCTTTTCAATTTACGCAGAACAGATCATTGGGATGCTGGACTGTACAAGGAGAAATGTGGCATCAGGATTGGTGGAAGATGCATTAACAACCTGCGTTATGCAGATTACACGACCCTGCTTGCTGAAACTGAAGAGGACCTGAAGCACTTGCTGCAGAAAGTCAAGGACTGCAGCCTTCAATATGGTTTAAAGTTCAACATCAAGAAAACAAAGATTCTCAAAATTGGGCCAATTGGCAGCTTCGGTATGGATGGTGAAGAGATTGAGATAGTTAAAACAGTTTTAGTTGCTTGGCTCCACAGTCAACACTCTTGGTACCAGCAGCCAGGAAATCAAGAGACAAATTGCATTGGGAAAGTCAGCTGCCAGGGAACTGTCAAGAGTACTGAAGAGCAATGACATTAGGCTGGTGAATAAGGTGCGCCTGCTCCGGGCTATAGCCTTTGCAATCATGTGCTATGTGTTGGGGAGCTGGACAGTGAGTAGGGATGATAGAAAGAGAATTGATGCCTTTGAGTTCTGATCCTGGAGAACAGTGTTGAAGATGCCATGGACTGCTAGGAGAACTGCTAGGAGGGTGAAGCCGGGATACTTCTTAGAGTCCTGGATTCTGAAACTTCGTCTGACATTCTTTCGGCATGTTGCAAGGAGGGACCAGTCCTTGGAGAGGGACATCATGTTTGGGAGAGTAGAGTGACAGCGCAGGAGAGGAAGACCCTCAATGAGAAGGATGAATTCAGTGATTGGGATAGTGGGAGTAGGTGTGTCGAGACAAAGAGGTTGGCACAGGATAAAGCAGGGTTTAGGGCTCTAGTACACAGGGTCACAATCAACTCAATGAAACATAACAAGAAGGGAACATGATGTCTTTTCTTGTGCATGGCTCATCAAACTTACTAACTCGCTGCCATCAAGCCAGAGCAGACTCACAGCTGATCCTCCAGCCGGTTTTCCAACGTTTCAAATCACACAGGAGGTGGCTGTCAACTTTCTCCGCAGGAGCTGTTGGATTTGAACCACTGGCCATTGAGTTGAAGCTCACCTTCCTATGGACTAGGGCACCAAAGCTCCAGAGTCCTTTCTGGGCATCTGGAAGAGGGAGATCTAAGATCCAGGCAGAGAAATGTAGCTACAGAGAAATGTTGGTTTAGGAGAGCTTTCATCTCGCAGCCCTGCATTCAATCACTAATGAGATACACAGGTGCACAGACACAATCATTGCTCAGGAAGGCTTAGGATTTATTTAACTGCTTGAAAGAGAATCATGTGAGATAAGATCTGACAGAGCTTGTGATATAACGAGTAGGAATGTGAAGGAGGAAAGACTTGTATGAACTTGAGTTAAGAGTGAAATCTTCATGTACTAGACACTTGAAAACAGGACTATCTGAATTTCTCTCTAGTTCATCAGTTGTTAAGAGGACAACTGTGTCAGCCATTCTTAACTGATTAGGATGTTTTTGGTTGTAAGTAACAGGAATGAGTACTCAAACTGTTAAACAGTAAAAGAACTGTAAAGCAATTGTAAAGTCCAAGGGTAAGGAGTTTTAGTTATCATTCAGTTAGGACTCAAAGTCTGATTCCTTTTAAGTACCTGGTTTCTTCCTTCAGAGTATAATTTCATCTTCAGGCTGGAATCTCTTTTATTAATAATATAGCAGTCAAAGCCATTAGTGCTATGGTGCACCTTCATTCATATGCAGGGACAAAGTGTCACATCGCATAAACATCAAATAAATCTTGCGCTTTCTACTAAAACCAACCCTTGGGTTAAAAAAAGTTTGCCATGTTTAGATTTGAGTATAAATTCAGCAGAATAGGAGATTAATTCTATCAATGTCCACTCCAGCTTAATTGAAACTTCATGGCAGCCACACCACCTTAGAGCTCTGGATGGTCAGCAAAAGAAAGGCAAACAAGGTTTAGTTTTGTTGTTCAGAGTTGCTATAAGTAGCAAGCAATTCTACGGCATCTAACAACATACCACAGCAGTGATGCTATCCTCTTGGTGCGTATCAAACAGCACACACTGTCTCATACTGGTGATACCTTTATCATTTGATTAAGATACTTTCTGTCCAGTCTCTCCAGCTTGGTAGAAACTATCTTCTCAAGCGTCCCATACTTTAATATGCTGTACTGTTTTGTCATCAAATGGTTACCCACTACATTTAGCACTCACTGATGATTCTGTAATAGTTGTCAACTGATTTTTAGAATTCTTTCTAGATTTTTTTTTTTTTGTATTTTACTATAAAAGTGTTTTCCTCTTCCTCATACTTTGATTAATTGGTATTAGCCTGAACTTGTGATTTCTGTTTTACTCAAAGGATTAGAATCTATTACTGTCACTATTTGATGCTAAAATTTTCCCAGACCCAAGACCTCCTTTAAGTTAGTTTTCTTCGGACAACTCCATCATTCTTTTGAGCTCGTTACTTTACGGAACAATAGAATTTCCCAAGTGCATCATGTGTTCTTTCTTGCCCTTGTCTTGCAATCAGCTTCTCTAAGAAGTGAATAATGAGATTTAGAAACCAAGGCATGCTTATTGCTTGCTACTGGAATGTCATTCCTTTTAGTAAATATATATACACATGTATAGACACACATGTTTCTCCATCTCTCTTTAGGTACAGCTGAGGTGCCAGAGCTCATATCAACAACCTCCAATTTCAATCAAATCCAATCAATATGGGTTTTTCCTTCCAAATTGTCCTGTTATTTATTTTTTCAATTATCAAATATATATCCAAAACTATTGGTCTTTTGGCTCAAACAAAGGGGAAAGAGGAGGGAAGAAAAAGGCTAAGTTTGATTATATAGTAGCTCTGTCTTACTAGAGCAAGCCCTCAAAATCATCTTTTCTCTAAATTCCAGGCCCACAGTTCCACTTTAGAGAACATCCCTTGATTTGTTGATACTTGGTTGAAGACTCTAGTTGCCTTTGCACTCTATTCTTCTAGTATTCAGGCCAGTGGTAGCACTAGGCGGAAAACCGCAGCTGTCTCTCAATTCTCTCCCTTCAGAATGCCACACACACATTTCCTGCCTTGTCTTCACTTACACTTCTCCCCTTCCTACTCTCATTTCCTATCCTATCCATCTGAGGGAAACATGCACACATTGAATAATCACATATTTATTGAATGTTTACTATTTGCCAGGCTGGGCTTGAAAATGTAAAGATACAGTTTTAACTCAAATGTAATTTCCTCAATAAATTTTTTTCATTTTGATGCTTGCAAGTAGATGCAACTGCTATTTCTTTTACACCATCTACCTAATTACAATACTGTTTGTGTTTATACTTGTTATTGGTCTCCATGAGAATGTAAACACTTCTAAATAAGAATTTTTAATTCATCTCTGTATTCCCAACACCCAGCACAGTGTCTATGACATAGTTGTGACTCCATACTAGGTAGTAAATATTCATTTTGATGGAGGGTCAAGTCTGATTACTGATACCTCATAAATGGCTTTCTGATCTCAACTTGTTACTGGTCTTCTTCCTTTCTAAATTCTTATTAAAAATTGTAATGTTCCTATCACTGCTCGGAAACCCTCCAGTGTCTCATTACTTTTAAAAAAAGTAAGTAATACCTAAGATCTTCCTCTACAGAGTTCTAACTCACCTCTTTAACATGTCCCATTTATAGTATTTCACTACCATGCTTGTTATATGAGCTTACTTGTTATTTCCTTTCATATGATTTTTTCCTCATATTTTAATGCCTTGCTCCCCTATTAATATTCTACTTGTCTTTCAAACAGTTTAAATGTCACTTCTACCATATTTTCCCCCTACTCCCAGGCATTTATTTCCCAGCTTCTATGCACTATTGACTATTGTTCTACTTGAACATTCTGCCCTGTATTATAGCTAATTGTGCCTATCTCTATTTCCAACTAGATTAGGAAATACCCTTAAGGCAGAAACCAATTTTATTCATCTTTAAATCTCAGGAGACTGGCATAATGTAGTACATTAGATGAATGCTCAAGAATGCATTATCAATTCAATAGAGGACAGGCAAGGTTTTGATAGGTGATAATAAATCCAAGCAGATATAGCTTCATGGGCAAAGCCATACACGCAGGGACAAGAATGGCTAATTTATGAGATGGTGAAACCAGGCTGGAGCAGATGTTCCATTAAAACAGTGCTCTGGAGGGAATGGAAATCCATGACCAGTGTGAGTTTGCTCTACTTAAATGTGACTTGTAAGATTAACAAGCACATACTCGGTATCGTACATTTTAAGTAAGCAAAATTTAGGCTAGGAAATATAGAAAAAGACTGCTATTTTTTTCTTCCAAGCAATCCAATGTCTCAAGAATCCTACTAAATACAGAATCTCTAGGGTTCTTCACTTCGAAAAAAATTTATTCTCAATAATGTATACTTAGAGAATGAAACACAATAAACCACATACCTACAGCAAAACTGTATCCATGTCACTCTTTGATATTTCTTGCTTAATCACTTTCTAATAGAGCTTATCTATTTAAAACACACCTATACCAAGGTGAACCCTTTACTGACTGCATTGTGTTGATGGAGCAATACACATACTTGACCTAGAATCAGAGGTCTGGGATTCAACTCTTTTAGTGACAAGTCAAACCCAAATCTCACATACACATGTGCATTCTTCTGTATCTTATTAGCCAAGAGAACCTTTGAAAAAGTGTGGATCAGTGAAATAATTCGTCATATTTCTTTATGTAAATGAGATACTCAGTAAATCTTGCTATTAAATAAGGTTTAAGAATCATAACCCTGTGAGAACAGGTCATGAACATCGTAATAACTTGACTTGGACATCCACCTGCAAGTTTAGATTTAGTATGGTGGAAATAAAACATTATAAAGAAAGTCTTCGTCATCCTTGATCATAGCCTGCTCCTTTTCTTTCCATGGGCTATGGATCCCAAAAAGTAGGAGTGGTTAAAGGAAGGAAGTGTGATAGCTTCCTTTGCAGACAGAAAAGAAGATCCAAATAGCAAAGCCATTTTTCAAATTCTGTTGTTCAGGTAACAAAGAATTAGTTAACTGTCTCCAACTCACTTTCTATTTCTTCATGTTCTAAATCTGGATTGCATATTAAACACTTAAATGAAACATCCCATTTTGAGGCTACTACACATTTCTAAAAGTCTTTGGCTTTTAATGGTTTTACCATTATGAGCCCCTCATAGCCCTCTTCTCATTCCACTAATTTCTGCTGTGTCATCTTGCCCTTCTCCTTTTTAAGTCTCCAGATAGACCTATCAGTGATTTGTGAATTTACTGATAATTTTTTTTAGTACACATTAAATAACAGGAAAAAAATGAAATCATTTCCTTCCTTCAAAGTTTAAAGTGTCTATAATGCCAACATCCTCCATTAAGTTTCCAGAGCTCTAAATCTCATTCTTCTGCTGAGCAGCTGATGGATTTGAATTAACCTTCAGGTTAGCCACCCAAGACTTAACAAGTTGTGGTACCAAGGCTCCTTCTTTAAAACACAGTCCTGGAAAATTTAATCAAGACCCAAATTATTATTGTTGGCAATTATTTGTATCTCAGTTTAATATGCTGGTAACACAACAGAATTAAACACTGCCAGCTCTTGTGCCATCCACACAACCTGGTTTGTGCTTGAGTCCATGTAGTCACTAGGTCCAGACACTCTGTTGAGTCTTTTTCCCTAGCTTATACTTTATTATATTCTACCAAAAGCATCATGGCCTTTTCCAGGCACTAGCGCCTCCTGATAACATGCTTAAAGTATGTGTGCTGACATCTCACCACCCTCACTTAATTTTTTAACCATCTTTACTTCTAATAAGCATTCTGGCTGCTTCTTCCTACGATAAATATTTGTTCTGTAGGCAGATTATTGTATATTCAATCTTCTTCGCCAGCAATTAATTCCAAGGCATTGTTGTTTTCCTGTTGTATTCACTGTCCAGCTCTTGCATGCATATAAGGGAACTGAGAATGCTATGGGTTGAGTCAGGTGCACCTCAGTCCACAGAGTGACATCTTTACTTTTAAAAAGTTTAAAGACATTATTTTACAGCAGATTTGCCCAATAAATTATTTGATTTCTTGGCAGTTGTTTCCATGGATGTTGATTAGATCCAAGTAAAATGAATCCTTGACCTCATCAAGTTTTCTATGTTTATCTAATGTTGCTACTTGAATCTAGCTGTGAAGCTGTTTTCTTTGTGTTGATATGCAATCACATTGGGTTTCATCAGTAAGTACTTCAAATCTGCTGTTTTCTGACAGGAAGGTTGTGTCATATGCATATGAATAGTTCATGAATCTTCCTCCAATCTGGATAGCATATTCCTCATATTCTGTAGCTTCTTGGATTTATAGGTTCACCATATAAATGGCATATGGAGAAAAAAAATAAAACTGATGTATTTCCTGCTTTTATCCATTCTCTTCCTGTCTGAATAACTGGATTCTTGGTCTCTGTATAGGTTACATATGAGCTTAATTAAGTTTAGAATTTTAGAGAGCTCTGGTGGCCTAGTCACAAGAAGCTGCACTGCAATCCCAAAGGTGTACAGTTCAAATCTACCAGATGCTCTGCTTGAGAAGGAGGGGCAGTCTCCCGTGACATTAGGATATGATTTGATGGTGTACACATACACACACACACACACACACACAAACACAGAGTTCTAGAATTCTCATTCTTCATAAATGTTATTTATAATTGTGTTATTATGATCATAATCAATCGTTTGCATAGTCAATAAAACACAGGAAAATAGTTCTCTGGTATTTTCTACTTTCATTCAAAATTCACCTTAGGTCAGCTATGATATTTCTTGTTCCATGCCTTCTTCTGAATCCAGTCTTCATTTCTGGCAGTTCTCTGTTGGCATACTGCTTCAGTTGTTGTATTTCTCTTTTGCAAGATTTCACCTGAGTGATATTAACGATATTGTTTGATAATTTCCACTTTTTGTTGGTTCATCTTTCTGTAGAATGGGCACATACATGGATCTCTTTCAGTCAGCTGGCCAGATAGCTCTCTCCCAATGTGTTGTTTTTTTAAACAGACATGTGAGCAACTCCAGTGCTGCTTCCATTTGCTGAAACATTTCAATTGTCATTTGGTCAATTCTTAGACCTATCTCAATCAATATAGCCCTAATTTATCCAGTATCCCAAATGGGAAACTACAAGTCTTAATTACTAGGCTTTCCCTGACATGACCAAGTTGTCATTTTCCCTCATCCTTTATGTATTAGTTGAGTTTAAACCTGACTCCTCCTTCTTTAATTCAGGATTTTAGAGTTTTTCAATCACTACAATGCAATCAATGCTGCAACTTTTGACAAGAGCTTTATATAAAACTTAATTAAGATTCACTACTGGTTCTATATTGCTCAGAACAAAATTAAAATGTGCTACTGGGCATTCCTGTCCTGTCCTATGGCTTTCTTTTTCAAATTCATATACTACAATTTGGTCATATTTCAGATATGGGAACTCTAGTGGCCTCATGCTAAGGAGCTGCACTGCTAACCCAAAGGAACACAGTTCAAATCTATCAGCTGCTCCTAGGGAGACAGATGGCATTCTACTCCCGGATGATCAGATATGAGTTGGTTCTCATTCAATGGAACAATTTTTTGCTATATTTTAAATAACTGAGCTTAAATTTTATCTTAGAAGGTCTTTAATCATCAAGGTTGGGTTAGATGTTGTTTGTTCTATTACTTTATCAGAACACTTATTGCACAGACAGTATGGCTTGCTTTCAAGCTTATGTTGTTCATTAGGATATGTGCTCCTAATAAAAATGTTCATAGCTACATACTGATTTCTTCATGTACTTAATCACAAAATAAACACTATCTTAGATGTTTACTAAATTAAAACTAATATACTGGCTTTGTTGAGACTACTGTGAATTCAAGAAGATAGAAAATTAAGTCAAATAAATATTGTGATATGTGAGAAAAAAACTATTCTAAATTTAAAACATATAGCATGCACTTGCATACAAATACTTGTAGAACTGTTTTCCAAGATGTGTGCATACATTTTATCTTGATTTTACACATCGTTGCTCATATTGTCAATATTACAGAAAAGGATCAAATTAAGCACAAATAAAAAACCTAAGGCTACCTTTACATCTATCTGAATTAATGCAAATGTATGGCTAAGGTAATTTTTATATAATTACTCACAATAAGCACATGTTTCATGTAAAAATTACATTAAAAAATGAAAGCCAAGACTATCTTGCACTTACAGTCTGAAGCAATAATTTTCAGCTTTTCACAGAGGAAATTCCACGGGAATCCCTGTCTCTCCCTTGATTCAATGCCAATGACTCAGGATGGAAATATTTCTGGGATAAGTGAGTAAAACGAAGCTTTTGAAAAAGAAAGCATATAATTTTCAAAAACAATATAAAAATTACTAAATAAAACCTTGAAATTGAAGATAATAATTTCAATTGCTATTTACAATAAATGGTAATGTTTAAAAGTCCCATTTCTTTTAATAATATAAAATACATTTTAAAAGTTTCTAAAAACTAAATGTTGCCTTAGATGAGAAATGTTGCATTTTACAGATGGCACACATATTTGTGAAATTTAGAGTGCACATTAAAGAGCTGATATAAAAATTTAATTTTAGGGAGCTTTGGTGGCCTAGTGGCAAGAAGCTGTACTGCAATCCCAGAGGTACACGGTTCAAATCCACCAGATGCTCTGCCAGAGAAGGAGGAAAAATTTCCCTTCTGTACCAGTCAGATCTGATTTGACGGGACAAGCACAATAAATAAATTAAAAAAAAAATAATTTTGTTCTTTCTTAAGTTGAAACTGGCTACAATAACATAAGTTAATCATGCTTGCTTTCACATGTATCTCTTGAAAATACCATCCTGGAGAATTTAATCAATATAGTTAAGACAAAGAGCTTATGTTTTATTAGTATACTGAACAGCATAGTAACCTTTTCAGTTGGCAATATGAAAATTTTCTGGAAAACACATTCATCTCTTTTGACTAATGTATTTCAACATTTTGCTAGAGTTAATGCCAAGTAGAGGTTCGCATAACCGAATTACCAAACTTGCTGAACCACTCAATCAATGGCTGGCTGGCTGTTTCTTTTTAAACAAACCTGATGGTTTCAAAAGACAATAGAACTTTTGACTTTTTAGAGGGAAGAAGCATCAAAAGACGGAAGGAATACACAGAGTCACTGTACAAAAAGAACTGGACGATGCAGAGGGATTTTATGAAAAAATATTATCACCGATAGATAATGGTAATAAAGGAGGAAATTCAAGCTGCTCCGAAGGAATTGGCAAAACATAAGGCCCCAGGAACTGATGGAATACCAAGTGACATATTTCAGCAAATGTTGCCCTGGACGCACTTACCAGGTTGTGCCAGGATATCTGCTACCTGACTGGAAGAGATTAATTTATTCCCATTCCAAAAAGAAGTGATGCAAAAAAGTGTGGAAATTATCCAACAATATCACATGTAAGCAGTACACTGTAAGTAGTACACCGACTTGAGAAATACCAGAAATACAAGCTGAGTTTAGAAGAGGCTGCGGCACTAGGGGCATCATAGCTAACATTAGATGGATCTTGGCTGAAAGCAAAGAGTACCAGAGGAATGTCTATCTGTCACTGACTAGGCAAAGGCATTTGACTGTGTGGATTACAATAAATTGTGGCTAACATTGAGAAGAATGGGAATCTCAAAACAGATGACTGCTCATATGAAATCTATACTTGCACCAGGAAGCAGTCCTCAGAGCAGAGAAGGGAAATACTACATGGTTCAAAATCAGGAAAAGAGTGCATGAGGAATGCATCTTGTCTCCATACCTTTTAAATCTTATGCAGAACAGATCACTCAGGAGGCTGGACTATTAGGAAGAATGTGGCATCAGAATTGTAGGAGACTCATCAATAACCTACATTATGCAAATGATACAACTTTGCTTGCTGAAACTGAGGAGGACTTGAAGCATTTGATGTAGAAGGTCAAGGACTGCAGTTTTCCATATGGATTGAAGCTCAGTATCAAGAAAATAAAGATTCTCACCACTGGGACAATGGCAGCACCATGACAGATGAAGAAGAGATTGAGACTGTTAAATTTCAGCTTGCTTGGTTCCACAGTCAATATTCTTGGCATCAGCAGTCAGGAAATAAAAAGATGAACTGCACTGGGAAAGTGTGTTGTCAGGGACCTCTTGAGTACTGAGGAGCAATGATGTCAGTCTAGAGACTAAGGTGTACCAGATCCAGGCCATGGTCTTTGCAACTACTTGCTATGCATCAGAGAGCTGGACAATGAATAAGGATGACAGAAGAATCGATGTCTTTGAGTTGTGGAGAAGAGTACTGAACCGCCATGAACTGCCAAGAGAAGTCTGTCGAGGAAAGGGTGAAACCAAGTTGTTCCTTGGATTTTGAAGCTCCATCTCACATACTTTGGGCATGTTGCCTGGAGGGACTGGTCCTTGGATAAGGACATCATGCTTGGAAGGGTGGAGTAGAGGAAGACTCTGGATGAGATAGACTGACAATCACTGGGGTAACCGGGACTGGGTTTTGAGCTATTGTATATACGCTTACTATACATTGCAAGAGATTCACTGAACAGAATAACAACTTTATTTTAAACTTTTGGCTTCTGCAACAGAATTTTGTCAAAACATTTTAAGTTATTAACTTGAACAATCTTCATTTTAAAGTAGAATACAAGAAACAGTCACAATGGGTCAGAAAGAGAATCATACTTTTAGTAGGAAGATTTAACTTTTTAAACTAATCTCAACAGAATGGAGATATACATTAAGCTAGTAACATAATATATAATGGCAAATGTTGTTCTGGAAAAAAGGAAATTAGTTTCCTATTCATAATTTTTAGAAAAGGTATTCTTTAAAAAATATTTTTCTTCTTATTTCCCTGCCATAATGCTAAAACACATTTATTTTCAAACATAAGAGTTAATAGGATAATATTCCATTTTAGCTCACCTGGCCAACATATTTTTTTTCAAGGCACTCTAGGAACTATCAAGGTTACGAAAATAAAAATTTTCCTCTTGCCAGTTCAGTTGCTGTTTTAGGCATGTTTCCCCTCAAACTTTTCAAATTTAACATAAGTGTTTTTCTGGAATTTCATTTTCAGCGGTACAGCCCTTAAGATATTTTTCTTTTATTTGGAGCCACTCCTTCATTTTCAACTTGCTGAGCAGACAAGCAACTGCTTTTGGTTTCCATGGAAACTGGATTCCTGCGGCTACGTGTAGACATTCTTGTTCCACTAGCCTGAGAGAGGAGGCAAAGAATAATATAGCTTAACATTTTGCAGTATACTCATATACAGTCAAATCTGTAAAATTTACACATGCACTAATCAGCTTGCAAATGAGCCTTTATATTTTTATTCTACAGCTACCTGGTCATTTCTGAACATTTTCAAAGCATTCCACCTGTAAGTAACAATCAGAGAAGGGGCAGTATGTAGAGGTGTGAAGGGGAAAATGTTCTACATGCTGGATTTCGAGGAGGCTGAAATGTTAAGTTAGAAAAATGAGAGAACCAACGAGATTCTGGGCCATGTACTTGACAGTAATAATGAAGATGAAGGACTACAAAAACAGACACAGAAAGAGAGGGGAAGGAGATAAAAGGAGTTTGGAGGCAGGAAAGAAAGAAGCTGGAAAAGAAAACAGAGAAAGGAACAAAGATGAGGACAGAAAAGAATACAAAAAGGGAAGAATAATAAATATGAAAATAAAGCAAAAGAGAACCTAAACTGAGTAGACTAAACAAAATGAAGGCATCAGAGAGAAGAAAGAAAAAGGGGGGAACAGGAAAGGGGGAAGAAGTGGTGTGGGGTGGTAGGAGGCTAAAACATTCCTAGTGCTGGCTCTTCTCCACCATGGCCAGCTTTCCTGACACAGGGCACTCCAGGCCCCCATCTACCCCACATGGTGTCAGGGCCAGCGAACATCTAATCCTAGGACGTGATTCTCTGTTAATCCTAATCCTACTGAAGATGAGATGGGGAAACGCAGTCTCCTCTTTTGTCACTGAGCCAGCATATGAAGACTTAAAAAAAAAAGGGTAACAGGGAAGGTGAGCTTTGGAGAGAAGCAGCTAAGTGTTAGAACCCCAACTCATTTCCCCAGAAGCTGCCCTTATGTGCCTCAATAGTTTTAAGCCACTTAAGTACCCTGTTTCTCTAAATTATGCCCACTGAATTCCAGTCTTAGGAATAAGAGACACTGTCACTCCAAGCACACACATAGTCTTGTTATTACATGCAGTCGAGTCATTTACCACTCATAGCGACCGCCTGTGTGAAAAGTAGAACTGTTCTATAGTTAAGGCTGTGATCTTTCTGAAACAATTCAGAGGGTCTGTGTTTTGAAGTGATTCTGGGTGAGTATGAATTATCAATCACCAACATTCTCGCCAATAGCCAAGCATTAGACTGTGCCACTAGGGGACTCCTCTCACATTTCTAGTCCAACAGAATAGTATTGACCTTGCTTTATGAGCTACTGGCTCACTAAAATTGTATCAAATTCCAGCTTCCCTCAGCCAGTATCTTCTCGCTCTAGGGCATTAGTTTTGGTTTATAATTAGATGAAGAGAAAGGACAAAACTGATTTGGGTTTCAAGTCTGTGAGTTTGACTGAATCTGGTGAAGTTTTTAATATACTGAGAAGTTGTTGTGACTTCTGGATTATATCTGCCGTTTACCAAGCAATTGAAAATTTTAAATCAATAGTATTTCCTATAAAGGTGTAATATCAACACAAATTTTATCTACTGAAGGCAGTGGTAGTAAGCAGCAGATATTCTTGTCTTCCATGCTGGAGACCAGGGTTCAATTCCCAGTCCATGAGATTCAAGTGGCGCTAACACTCATCTCTGTTACTGCAGACTTATATGTGGTTATGATGGGGAACAGGTTTCAGGGGAGCTTCCAGGTAAGACAGTCTAGAAAGAAGGGCCTAAAGATCTACTTCCAAAAATTCTATCAATGAAAACCCATCTGAATTTATGCATGGAGCTGCCATGAGCTGGAAACGCAATGGGAGCTGACTGCAACAGAAAAACAACTACTGTACTGACTAATACAAAGCAGAAGGACGCTTTTAAAAAAAAACCTTTTTTTTGGAGATTATGAGGGAGGGGGTGAAAATGGGTATAATAAATACAGATTACAAAAGCTGTGGAAGGAGTAAAAGGTATAAAGAATCGTTACGTACTGTCAAGTCGGAATCAACTCACAGCTGACCTTCCAACAGGTTTTCACAGGCTATATATCACACGGAATGAGACTACTCAGACTTCTTCCATGGAGCAGCCTGTGGATCAGAACGGCCAGCCTTGGGATGACAGGACAGCTCCTTACCCATCAGGCCACCATAATGTGCTCTTTTTGGCCTACTACCTAATAAACCTAGTTTGGTTGAAGCGAAAATGTCCCATTCTCATACTCTGCATGGCATTGAAAACAAAAAAAATTATTGATTTGCATACAATAATTTATCGTTTATGTTGTGTTTCACTCATGTACACTGTTCTCCTCCCCTCTACCCTCCAAACTCAGTGACCTAATGATTTCCTCCTCTCCCCTGCTCCCCTGGCCCGCTCATCCCCCTTTTGGATATCCATACACATCCTACTAGTTCTGTTTTTACAATAATGATCTTATGGCGCCTGACTGAGTCAGCTCAGCATAATGCTCTCTAGCCTCTCCTATGTTATATATTTTATTTTTCAAAATCATGGCTCCTAAGTGCTGCACAGCATAGTATTCCATCATGAGAATGTATAATTTTTCAATCTAGTTGTTTTTGAGGGGCACTTGGGCTATTTGCATGTTCTTACTATTTATTGTAAATAATGCTGTTATGAACATTAGTGTACAAAACTCCATTTGTGTCTCAGTTCTACTTTCCTTGGGGCATATTCCTAGCTGGGTCATATGGAATCTTTATGCTTAGTTTTTTGAGGAAATGCCTAACTCTCTTCCAAAGTAGTTTTATCATTTTACAACCCCACCAACAGTGTATGGGAGTTCCAATCTCTCTACTTATCAAATAGGGAAACAACAACCTCTTCAACAAATGGTGATGGCAAAACTGACTGAACTTCTACCTGCAGAAAGCTGAAATAGGATCGACATCTCACACCATACACAAAAATTAACTCAAGGTTACCTAGGCGTAAAGCACCAAACCATAAAGATTATAGGAGACAAAATGAGATGAAACTTAGCAGACCTAGCCTATGGTATAAAGAGGATGGCAAATGCACACTTAGGAGAGGATACATCGAAGAATGGGACCTTCTGAACATTAAGTCCTTGTGTGCATCAAAAACCTTTTCTGATAAGGTGGAAAAAATCAACTGACTGGGAAAAAATGTTTAGCAATAGTATCTCAGATAAGGGTCTCATAACAAAAGTTTATAATATACTAAAGGGCATACACAACAGAAAGACCAATTATCCATTTACAAAAGGAGTAAATGATAGGGAACGACCTTTCACAGAGGAAGACATTTGGAGGGCCAAAAGACATATGAAGAAATGCTCAAAATCACTAGTAATAAGAGAGATGCAAATCAAAACCACAATGAGATATCTCATCCTAATTGTGGTAGCAAAGTTTCACAGTACAGCAATCAATACATGCCGGAGAGGATGTGGAGAAACTGGAAAACTCTGGATGTTATTGTTATGTGCCACTGAATCTGAACTGACTCACAGCTGACCCTGCAGCAGGTTTTCAGAAGCAGTAAATCACATGAGAAGAGAGGCTGCCTATCCTCCCAGAGTAGCTGGTGGATCTGAACTGTGTATCTTTCAGATTATACTGCAGCTTCTGACCATTAGGCCACCAGAGCGCCCATGCTCTGGATGCTGTTAGGTGCTGATGAGTATGACTCACAGTGACCCTATGAATTGCCAACCTAAACCCTGTGCCATCCTCATCATTTCTAGCATTCTAGAACTCATTGCTGAAGTCACTGTGTCAATCAAACTCACTGAGAGTCTTCTCCTTTGCTAACCCTCTATCTTTCCAAGTATGACATCCCTTCACAAGGAACAGCCTCACCTAGCTACGTGTCTAAAGTATGAAAGACTTTGCTTCTGAGGAGTACTCTGGCTGCACTTTTCCCAAGACATCTGTTTGCACTTTGGGAAGAATATAAAATAGGAGGGTCTAAAGTACTTAACTGTTAATGGAAAGGTTGGTGGTTTGAATTCTTTAGTGCCTCCGCTGGGGACAAGGGGGGAAGAAAAAGATCTGGGATATCTGCTCTCATCAAGATGGCAGCCTAGGAAACGGCAGGGTGCAGTTGTACTTAGTCTTACAGGATTCTTGTGAGTTGGAATCAAATTGTTGGCACACATAACAGCAGCCAACAGGGTTAATTCTCACTAAACGTTGGGTTAGATTTTGGGCAGATGTGTAGAAGACTGTCATTAACTTCCCATAAGCTTTAAAAAACCCCTCCTATCTAACCAAGAAACATCAGTTATCTAACTGTCCTCTGTACCTTAATGCTGGGCTGTATATAAGCTGGTTTTGAATAATCTCACAAAATTGGTGGCCCTTCACAGGATATGAACAGACACTTCACCAAAGAAGACATTCTGATGGCTAACAAGCACATGAAGAAATGGTCAAAATCCAAATTAAAACAACAATGAGATATCATCTTGCCCCAGTCAAAACAGCAATATTTAACAGAACAGCAAGCAACAAATGCTGGCGAGGTTGTGGAGAAACTGGAACCTTTATTCACTGTTGGTGGGAGTGTAAAATGGTGCAACAACTGTGGAAGGCGGTATGGCGCTTTCTCACAAAGTTGCAAAAAGACATACCATTTGACCCAGCAATTCCACTACTGGGAATATACCCCAAAGAAACCATAACTGACACCCAAGCAGATAAATGCACAACCATGTTTATCGTGGCTTTATTCACAATAGCAAGGAGTTGGAAACAACCTAAGTGTCCATCAACAAATGAATGGATAGAGAAGCTGTGGTATAGTCACAAAGTGGAATAGTACACTGCATTGACAAACAAGGAACTCATGCAGTATTATTCAAAAAGGGGGACCCTGGAGGACACTATGCTGAGTGAAGTATCTTAGTCACAAAAGGACAAACACTGCATGGTGCCACTGTTGTAAAACAGGACTGACGTCAGGGTTGGGGAGAGATTGAGAAAGATGGGTTCAATAATGTATACTGCATTGAAACAGATGAGGGAGAAAACTGTTTAAAAGGAGTATGTGATTAGGTATTTTTGTTATGACAGGAGTCCAGAGTGAGTCCTCCTGGGGGAGGGTTTGTAAAACAATGAAAGAATTTTTCATTTACTTTTCCAAGAGGGTAGTGTACTAGGAGGAAGGGTTGGGAGGGGAGAAAAGTCCCAACAATGAATGAATGGAAACCCAAAGTCTCTGTAAATTTTCACTGAAATTAATAATAAATTAAAAAAAAATTTGATGGCCCTAAAATCAAGTGCTTAATATGGTACAGGTATACGTATGTAACAGAACTGCTACATCTTATAATTTCTGTGGTCAAATAGTGCCCATGTGGACCCTCCTTTGCCCCACTTCAAATCAATTATTTTCTTATTATAGTATCTTTTAAGACCAGCTATGTTATTAAAAAGCATTTCCGTCTCCTGACAGGTCAATCTCTGCCTATCAGGCACCCAAACATGTCTTGGGCTGCATGTGGCATAGAAAACCTCCCTTCCCACCTACACTTTCCCTCCCACTTGAGAACCTGTTGGGATGTGAATGGTAGTGGCAGTGGTGGCAGGTGGTGGTATGTAATGTTTGCTGACTCTGGGTGCTTGACCATGGCAGGAACCTTGTTTGCCCACTGCCTGCCACCCAACCTGGAGGAAGATATTACTCATCCTGTCTACTCTGGCCTTAGAGCCCCACCAAGACCCATACCCTCCTTTCTGCCTCTCCCAGCTGATCTGCAATTTAAGGACCTTGCTCAACATCCTCCTGACAGCCTCTGATCTTGTGTCATTCTGCAATCACACTGCACCCTTCATGACCAGACTAAGATCTCACAGATGAATGGGGGAAGAGTGTCTCTTACATGGCACAGTCACTGCCATGGCCTCTGGTACACTGCTGCTCAGAGTGGCCTTGGGAAGGCCCCTTGGGCTGGTTCATCCCCACCCAAGATCAGAAGAAGGGCCAACTGAGGAGTTTTTTAGTTGTCATAGATATAAAATGTTGGATAATGAGATAGTTATTAAATGAGAAGTAGGTGTAGAAAGATATTGCTTTTTATTTAAGACAATACTTGTGCAAACACAATATATTTCCCCTTTCACTTAAAGTTGTTGAATACCAGCATATTAAGCTAATCTTTATGTTTAGGAAGGAATAAGCCATCCATGGACAGAATTATGTATTTTAGATAAGTTTCTAAATAGAAAGAAAGAATTCTCTTAGAAAGAACATGAACCCTTCAAAGGTAGCTCTTCATGTATAATTTATATTCATGTAAAATTCATGTAAGTTATAGTTAAGAAAATTCTATCTTAGAAGGCTATAAAAATTATTACTTACCTGAAAGTTAAACTGGATATAACTATCACTTGTAAATAAGTTTAAAATGCCAACAACTATCTCCCCATCATTTCAGGCACTCCAACTAGTTAACCACATTTATATTTTCCCTAGTTAAGCTCAACTGGAGTTCTGGTGGCCTAGCAGCAAGAAGCTGCACTGCAAATCTTGAAGGCACACAATTCAAGCCCACCAAGCTGCTCTGTGGGAGAAAGATCAGTCATCTCCTCCTGTGCAATTAACTGTCTCTGAAAAACAGCTGGGGGGTCAGCTATGGATTGGTTCTGACTCAATGGTACACACAACAACATATTCAACTAGAAATGCAGACAGAAAGTTTACATTTCTAAAAGGATTCTCCAAAACAGTAGCATTAGGGTTGAGAACTGAGAGAAACATCTAAACTTCATTGTAAATTAAAAGAATCCTGAAATACTTGCATTTCAACTATTTCTCAATAGTTTAAAGAAAGAGAAAACACTGAAAATGGAGGGGAAGAGATTATTCACAGGGTACACAAGCAATAGATTCTGGAAGGCAAGCAAACAAGCAAAAATTACAGAACTCTGAGAACACTTTCACTCAACATTTTGTAGCACCAGGGAGGAAAATACACTAGAATTTTGTTTCTTAGGCACTCACTTACAGAAAATCAGACTTCCTATTAATATCAAATTAGAAACTAAAAATATGGTATTAAGAATGACCTTGTAGAGACTACCTTTAGCCATGGCTTTAGAAACATTTCAGATGACGAAATCTCATTCAACTGGGAAATATTCTATAGAAATAGTACTAATTGTAACTCAACAAACATTTTTTAGTTATATAATACTTATAAAGCCACAATTTAGCAATTAATACATTGGCTATAAATGTAATAGAACACACATATATTAATATTTGTCTTAATGTTTTTCCATATCCTACTTAACCAAATTTTCTTTTTTTACTCTACTAATTTTAATTGTACGTTTTCTTCTGCAAATTGTCTCATATGTTTTAGGAAATGAAAGAGAATAAAAAGGCATAAATGAAAATTGCAAAAATTATCTTTACTTTTAATGAACACATAGAGACTTAACTTGGTTAAGTCCATGTCCCCCTTGGCAAGGCAGAGCACCTTCTTCAGAGGACTTAGAAACCTCACACAACTGGTGGTTCCACTAACAAAGACTAGACTGGGGTAGAGCATGTTAAGTTTAGATAATATTTCTATGGCTATAATTAGAATAATCCTGTGACTCATATACCCAATATGAATATCAGGTTGAATTATTACATAATCAAATGAAGTAGACTAATAAGAGATAATGTAATGGAGTATTTTATTAGAAAAAAATCTTACCTTTTGTTGTGCTGTGGTACGTAGTGATTTAGGTGGAAAAGTACACGGTATTCTTCCATGATGGATATGATATGGTAATAAGAGATTGGGATCTAAGGGCACCCAGGGAACAGAGAGACTGGAAGGTATAGTAGGCAAGTCCGAGTGTGTTTTATGCAAATTGTATGCTGTTCTAGTAACTTTTCCATCAGAAGTCTTGTAGATCAGGAGAGAAGAATCTTCTGCTGCATGAGATAATAGGTAGGAACCCTCCTGCAAACTAAATCCACATCATGAAATCAGCTCTTTGGTTCACTATACAATTTCAACAGCCTTTCTTAAGCACAATCTGCTACTAAAGCGGAAAACAGTAATGGGAAAAGGAATTCTACTTTTAATAAACTTTTATGATAAAAAAAGTCAAATGGTTTTAACTATCTTCACATCTTTTAGACAAAATATTTTTAATTCTAACTCCAATGCTCTGAAGATCTGATTGTTTTCTTTTTACAGTTTCATTAATGGGTAAAATGAATTTTCTGTATTTAAAGGTGAAAACAAAGTGGTAGAAACAGTTACTGGAACAATTACAACAGAATATGAGATACTATGAGGATGATAATAACAACAGCAGTTAAAAATATGACCATGTTAGTGCTTCATGTTCATTTTCTCACTAAATTCTCCATAACAATCCTAGGAGGCTAGTATTATTACCCCTTATTGTAGAGGGAGAAACAGAAATTAGAGATACTAAGCAATTTGCCCACAGTACCAATGTACGGGGCTAATATTTAAATGCAGTAAGCCAAACCTCACAAGCTGTGCCCGTCATCATGCTCTTTACTGCCATAATAATCTCAGTTACGCAGAAATCTTTCCTTTTTCTTTAGAAAGCTTTATGGGAGTCAATGAATCATCAGAAAAAGCTAAGGAGATATGATTAATATGCTGTGCTTTTTGGGGACTGCATTCTCTTCTCAGTCAAAGTGCTAAGGAGGACATTAGTTCCTTGCCACAATATATCATTAAAAAAAATAAAGATGAATCATACTTTAGCTATGTGGATCTGTGTACACACCTAATACGTTGGGTTTTCATTAACTGTTAAAAACAAACAAAACAGGTTTTGACAAAAAAGGCCCACAGAATTATTCTTAACCATTGGGGAATTTTTTTCCCTTCTAAGTAACACCTTTCATACTTCACTGTAAGAAAGTAAACAATAATAACTGACTGATAATTTTCAATAAAATTTCTAGATATTTATAATAAATTCCCTATAATTTTCAATAGCAATTTTATCTCTTCTTTCTCTGAAAGTAAAAAAAAAAAAAGGTTACTGAGGAATATATTTAGTTAATTAAGAATAATGAAAAACTCTAAGAAGGATTACATGCCACTCATATGCAAAATACATGAATAGATACAACTAATGGTTAGGCAGAGCAGTCCTAAATGTCCTAAACACTTCAGTCTATGACTGTGTTATACAGCTAAAGGGAATTAAGGTAAGGGATGGGATAAAGGCTGCTAATGAACTGATCTTATAATGAAGAGATTATTTCATATAATCTGAGTGGTTCTGATAAAATCAGGAGGCTCTTAAATATGGATGAGAGGGACAAGAAAGAATCAGGAGATGTGACTGTACAAGGTCAGAGTGATGCGAAATGAAAAGAACTCAATTTACAACTCTGAAGATGAAGGAGTAAGGCCATGAGCCAAGGAATGGAAATGGAACCTAGGAGCTCAAAAAGGCAAGGGAAAAGATCCTAAAGATAGAAATATAGCCCTGGAAATACTCTGGTTTTAATCTAGTGAGATCTACACTGGACTCCAGAACTGTCAAATAATACATTTGTTGTATTATCAAATTCAAGATGATTTGCTACAGCAGCAATAGGAACTAACAAACTGAGATAATGAGAATCACATTTCAAAAGCTTCTAGTAAATTTCATATATAAGCACTGTGCTTTATAGAAAGAACGGAATATATAAAATAAAAATTGTCAATAAATCATAGAACCTCAGAACTGACAAGTACCTAGGAATTATTGAGCCCAGTATCAACAAATGAAACTAACAGTTGCACAGTAAATTCAGTGTCATGTTGGAGTAGAATGACTGTTCAAAACGGCTTTCTGAGTCATTGACTTTGACTTCTACCCCATGGCTGGAGGGTGTGAATATGCTAATGATGAGAATGAAGAGAACAGCACCTACAGATTGGAAACATGCAAATCAACTATACAGACAACTAACGAAGGGACTGGTCAATTTTGCTATCCTTCCAGGCTTAAATGGAGTAAGTTGAGTGGCACGAAAGGATTATCTTGCTAGTAACTAGAGTAGAGAGTGTAGCACTTGAATTTGGGCCAGAGATTTCTGTACAATACAGACTGAGACCAGATTCAAGATCAGAGCAGGAGCAGGAGCAGCACTGAACCAAAGACCAACAGAAGACAGAGTAGAACTGGAACCACCATTCGAGAGACAGAGCTAAGACTCTTTACCCAAGCATACTGGAGGAATGGGAGGTCAGGGGGTGGGCAGAAAGGAGGTGGAGGAAGAAGACACCACAATTGGCATGAAAGAGCTCTGTGACACTGGCCAGAATCTTGAGGCTGAAGGTAAGAGGTTCTTGAAGGATTCCTAAGCTGTCCTGTCTAAAGAATTGTATTCTAGTTCATATCTGAGTTATAATTTGTTAACTTCTTGAATAAACGTCATAATCATGAGTTTTGTTTCTGAGCTCTGTGTGGCCATTACAACACATTAGGGGATCCTGAAGTAGAGCAGCAAGAGCTCTGGGAGGGATAGTTGGTATTACAATTTACAGCATGAGGTGCAGGAGGGTGTGGGCATGTCTGACCACACAGGAATCAGTTTTGTAGTTCTGATGTTGTGCATGAGTACTGTTCCCCCTTGTAGAATTAGCAGAGGAGCCACCTCCATGTCAGAAGCATTGGGACAGTTAGATTAGAACTCTGAGCCTTATTATTTTCTATATTGTCTTTCAGAGAGGGTGTAATAGACAGGATGCAAAAACTGTTTTAATGTAACAAAACAATATGTCAAATGATCAGTCCGACAATCTATATTCTAAGATTTGCCATGAATACAATGTTTTTTGATCACAAGCTTTAATGTGTATCGTTATCCTGCAAATTAAAATACAGCTTTGGAAAGTTGAATGGCTGAATGACTCCCACCATGATGTTCACATCCTAATCACCAGAAACTGTGAATGTTACCTTATATGGCTTTGTAGGTATGACCAAATAAAGGTTTTTTTTTAAATAGAGAGATTATACTAGATTAGCTACGGAGGTCTGGTAGCCTAGTGGTAAGAAGCTGCGCTACAATTTCAAAGGCATTCAGTTTGAATCCACCAGCTAGCTGCTCTGTAGGAGAAGGATGGGCAATTTACTGCCTCCCGTGCAATTTACTGCCTCTAAAACCTGCTGGAGGGTCAGCTATAAATTGGTTCTGATTTGATGACATACAACACACCAGATTATTAGGTAGGTCAAATGATATAATCACAAATGTCCTTATGAGAAGGAAGCAGAGGAAGATACTACTACAGAAGAGAATGTGGAATGTGATAATGGAAACAGCTGGGGTGAGGAATCTGAAGATAGAAAAAGGAGCCATTAGTCAAATAACTATTAGAAGCTAAAAATGTCAAGGAAACGGTTCTCCTTGAAAAGTCCTCAGAAGAAAACAGCCCTGTTGATACTTTAAAACTAATTTTAGACTTCTAATACTCTGTTTATGAGTTTAAAAGTCTATATTGTTTTTAAGCTACCAATTTTGTGGAAATTTGTTACATCATCAACTGGAAACTAGTTCATAACCTCAGAGGAAAATGTAATTGCAGGTTCATTTAAGTCAGATACAATTACATTCTTTTATCTCAAAAAATTCAGTTTCGACATATCAAAATCAATCCTATATTTCTAGATTATTTTCCAACCTATCCTGAAAGGTGTATTTTAAAGTCTTTATAAATTTTTATCTAAGAAGATCAGATATATCAAGAAAATATATTTAAAAAATTACTTACCTATTTAATTTCTTTAAGATGTGTTGGAGGATGTTAAATAAACTTGAAATTCTATTAAAGAAAAAAGTTAATATAAAATTGAAAGACACAAAACTTATTATTAATAGCTACAGTTTGTTAAGAACAGAACTGATCTTAATAGTAAATAGGAAATGTGAAAAGATGGACAGCACCAAGATATAAAAATTTTTATATTTGGATTAACTTACAGGGTTTATGTAATTTTATCTATTTCTTGATTTCTTTTAATAATAAACAAATTGGTTTTTAGTCAAAAAACTATAAAGAAATCACTATTTTGTGTGTTCAAATTAAATACTTAAATTTATGTTTAATAATCAAATCCACATTTAAAAATATGTTCAGAAGTATTTAGCAGAATTCATCTGTAGGAGAACACCATGTCTTTTAGAAATGGTGGTGAATTCGCATCTAAATAAAATCATGAGTCATTTATGTCTGCTACCAGAGAAACCACTCACTAGGGATCAGAGTTTTAAAAAAGCAAAACAAAGAAACAAAAATAATCCAGAGCCCATTATTCCAAATATTTCATTAGTATTACAACAATTCTAAAAGCACTCCTTTATTTTTTTTTTTTCAAACTTTCACTGGGAAAGGAGGGCAAATGAGTAATTGTTGTGTATTACTGAGTTCAAAGAGAATGATAGCTGACCCTCCAGCAGGTTTTCAGAGGAAGTAAATCACAGGGGAGTTGACCACCCATCTTTCTCCCACAGAGCAGCTGGTAGATTTGAACTGTGCACCTTGGTGTTGTTCTTGTTAGGTAAACGTCAAGTTGAGTACAATTCATAGCAACCCAAAACAACAGACCTGAACCCTGCTCTATCCTGTGCCATATTCACACTTCCTGACATACTAGAGCCCATTGAGACAGTCACCAAGTCACCTGCTGAGGGTCTTCCTCTCCTTTGCTAACCTTCCACCCTTCCAAGTATCATATCCCTCTCCAAGGAACAGTCACTCCCCGCAACATGCCTGAAGTATGTGAGGCATAGCCTCATCATCTTTGCCTCCAAAGAGCACTTTGGCTGCACCAAGACATATTTGTTTGCTCTTTTGGCAGTCCATGGATTGTTCAATCTCTTCTCCAACACCACAGCTCAAAGGCATCAATTCTTTATTGGTCATCCTTATTCATTTTCTAGCTCTCAGATGCATAGCAAGTGACTAGAAAGACCGTGGCTTGAATCTGACCCACCTTAGTTCTCAAATTTAAATCATTACTCCTGAAAAATTTGGAGAGGCCCCGAAGAAGTGCAGATTTTCCCAGTGCAATGCATCTCCTTATTTCCTGACTGCTGGTACTAAGGGTATTAATTGTGGACCCAAGCAAGATG
This sequence comes from Elephantulus edwardii, assembly GCF_000299155.1. Classification (NCBI taxonomy): domain Eukaryota; kingdom Metazoa; phylum Chordata; class Mammalia; order Macroscelidea; family Macroscelididae; genus Elephantulus; species Elephantulus edwardii. Next base: position 1,124,593 of record NW_006400014.1, read on the forward strand.
AAGCTGTTGATAATTCCCATCTCTTCTCCATCCATCACAATGTTGTCTATCAGTCCAGTGGTAAGAATCTTTGTTGACTTGACTTGACATCGGTGTTAGCAGTGCAATGTCTTACCACTAAGCCACCAGTGCACCACAGTGAGGAACTGTTACTGTTAGGTGTCATCAAGATTAGTATGACTGATAGCAACTTTATGAGCAACAGATCTGAACCCTTTCTTAACCTGTATCATCCTTTCAATCTCTGAAACACTGAGCCCATTTCTGCAGTTACTGTGTCAATCCATTTAGTTGAGGGTCTTCCTCTCTTTTGCTGTCTCTCCACCTTTCCAAGCATGATGCCCCTTTTCCAAGGAATAGCCTCTCCTAGTAATATACCCAAAGTATGTGAGATGACATTTTACAATTTTTGCCTCCAAGAAGTACTCGGGCTGCATTTTCTCTAAGACATAACTATTTGTTCTTTTGGCAGTCCACAGGATATTCACTACCCCTCTCCAACACCACACTTCAAAAACAGCAATTCTTCTGTCATCTTTCTTCATTGCTCTCAGCAGCAGCATAGCAAGTAATTGAAAAGACTATGGTCTGAATTAGGCATACCTTTGTCCTAAAACTAATTTTAGAAGAAAGGAAGTCCTAGAACAGTTAGTTGTGGTCATGTATACTTAGGTTAACAGGCTGTTGTGTGAGGGAACATTACATGGTTTAACATTAAGAAAGGTGTGTGCTAGGGTTGTATCCTTTCTCCAAGCCTATCCAATCAGTATGTATTACCTGAGCAACTGGACTCGATGAAGAAAATGTAGCATTAGGATAGGAGAAAGACTTATCAATAACCTTCATTTTGCTGATAATACAACCTGGATTGCTGAAAGTGAGGACCTATAGTTCTTGCTGCAAAAGATCAAAGACTACAGCCTTCAAAATGGATTACATTTCAAGACAAGAAAGCAAAAATTCTCACTACTGGGCCAATATGCACATCAAGAGCGATGAAGAAAAGATTGGGACTGTGAATGACTTCATCTTACTTGGATCCACAGTCAATATATCTGGTACCAACAGTCAGGAGATCACTGGGAAAATCTGTAATCGGGGACATCTCCAAATTATTAAGGAGTGAGAGCAGAGTATGCAAAACTTTCAAACAAAGTCCTATAACGGGCAAATTTGCTGTCAGTGACTTTTTTAAAGTGTTAAAAAGAAAGAATGTCAGTTTAAAAACTAAGTATGTCTGACTCAAGCCATGGTAGTTTTTTATTGTTTATTTATGGGACATGTGAAAAGTGAACAATAAATACAGAAGATGAGAGAACTGATGGTTGGTGAAGAGTAACTGAATATACCATATGCTGCCAAAACAACAAACAAATCTGGGCTAGCACACATGCTGGTAAAGTATTTGGCAGGATTCGTGTGCAAGAAATGGACATCATACTTAGGAAGGTGAGGGTAGGAAAAGGGGAGGAAGACCTATAATGAGATGGATTGACACAATTACGGCAACAATGGGCTTAAATACAAGAGAGATCGTGAAGATGGGGCAGGATTGGGCAAGGTGGTGGTATGCTGTTCAGAGGGGTGCTATGAATTGGAGTTGAGTCAATGGTACCTAACAATTTATACATATAAAGACAAGTCCTCTCTCAAGAAAAACAGACTTTATAATAGAAATCAAAATGTTCATGTATGAGCACAGAGTTCATGTTTTAATTTGGCATTAAGAAAAATACTTGTGTCAAGCTCCATGGCTGGAGTTAAATAATTCATGTAAGTATTGATGAGTCCTCATCCAAACATCCTAACAACTAAAGCTGTCATGCTAGCTCAATGTATTCTGTGGAGTAAGTCACTCTAAGTAAAGATTGCCTCATATCTAAAATCAAGATGATAATCCGACAGCCCTCCCTAGCCAAGTGGTGAGATCTTAATAACATGTTTCTTAGTGGTGCACCACTCTCTTGCTCTATTCTGGTTTCAGTAAGGAGCTCTGGTGGTGTTGCAATGCTAAGCAAATGATAAGTGGCTCATCTCTATTAATGACTCTGCAAGAACAGTTAGTTTCCTCCTGTCAATATTTACAGCCTTGGAAACAGCTTTGGCTCTGGTGCTGCTGGTATTGTATTTAACTTGAAGACGGAGATGGAAATAAGAAAGATCATATTAGGAAGTTTTTTTATTCCCACCACAAAGTAATCTTTCTTACTTGAGAGCTGATATCTTTTCTTTTAATTCCTCTGAAGTAATCTCTTCTAGCAGGAAAAGCTTTGAAGTAAATGCATCAATATGTCCTAAAATGAAAAAGAAAACTTAAAAAGAACGGTAGTTTTTGTAAAATAGAAAAAATAAATCAGTAAGTTATTTTTAAATTTCTTTAAAGATGTTTCAACAAAATTCTAATGAACTGAAGATTTTTAATATGATTTTCAAATTAAAGTCAATGCATTCTGCTTACTACATTAAAATATATTTTAAAATAATAAAAAATTAATATAAAAGAAGCACATTAATTCTAAGGTAGTTGCTAAGGCAAAAAGTTCATATTCATGTGCAAAATTAACATTTAAGTCCAAATTTAAGAATACCAACTGTTAATGCACTGATATTTCTAATTTCAATTGACGTTGCACTTATAATGGAAATATCTCAGAGAAAAAGGTGCCTATTATTACCTGAACAAGCGGCTAACACCAATTTTATAGTCTGTGCATACTCTGTACATCTATGGTCCTTAAGGAAAAAACTTACATGATAAAATCTGGTTTACTTTAATTTTTATTTAAAGTATTCCATGGAATTTCCTGTATCTTTTCTTTTTAGGAAAAGTCTGTTTAAAAAAAGTTTTACTTCACTAAAAACATGAGATGTTTCTAAGATTCTAAAAGACAAAACAGTAAACTTTCAAGATATTCCTATTTTCAAAAAGAAAGTTTACATTCTAAAATAGGATGAGACACAACACTGAGTTGAAATGGACCAATAAAAAATGCTAAAAAAGATAGTCCTGAATTAAATGCAATATAATTAAATCAATACAAAAACCATATTTTCAGTCCTTAGGCAGCTGAGCAAGGGCTTCCTGGTCATTGCTTTTCAGTCATGAGCAATCACTTCTGTGTATCACAGTGTGTGCTACAATTTTTTAAAAAAAATATTAGCAAAGTCAGGAAGCATTGCTTTATATATTTATTAATCTTATTAAGAATTTTATAAAACTATTAATTTTTTTGTTGCTAAGCTGATTCTAAAATTGGAAAATGCTAAGGACCAAGAGTAGCCAAGAAATTCTTTAAGAATAAGCTCATTAAAACGAATAAAATTTAATAATAATTTTTAAAAAGTTAATGACAAAAAAAAAGAATAAACTAACAAAATTTAGTTTATCAAATAGCAAATATAAGTTTTGAGTACTATTATAAATGTACTTAAAAACTCCAATGTTGTTGTTATGTAACACGGAATTGGAACCAACCCACAGCTGACCCTCCGGTGGGTTTTCAGAGGCAGTTAATCACATGGGAGGAGGTTGCCCAGCCTTCTCCCATGGAGCAGCTGGTGGCCACAAACTGTGTGCCCTTGAGACTGCAGCACAGCTTCTTGCTACTAGACCAACAGAGCTCCCTAACCAACAGGAGACTGAATAGGACAATCATAAAATGGAACAAAAATATTTGGAACAAACATAGACAACAAAGGAAAATAATGGACAACATAAAAACAGGCAAAATGTTTCAACAGGTAATTCACAATGTTATTAAGTTAAATATATACTTAACCTACCCCCAGTAATTCCACTTTTATGTGTACAGTGCAATAAGTGGCAGTTATTTTACAAGAGTGTTCATAACTGCATTAAAATGGAAACAACTCAAGGATGTTCCCAAAGTTAAAGGGATACATTGTGGTATACCTTTTCTCACAAGGGGGACATAAAACCAAACCAAAATGTAATTTGTACAGAGTTGGCAAAACAAAATCATGATGTTAGAGTCGGTAACTGGTTCCCTTTGAAGAAGAGGACGAAGGGTTACAATTGTAGGTACCACAAGGGGAAACTATTAGGGCACTGATTACTTAGTCTCCTTATTTACAGTTTACACTCTATATAGTGTGATAGTGGTTTTGACTTTAAAGAAGTCACATGTCTTTAAAAATCAACAAGATCTACAACCAAGGGAAAATAAAATAGATGAATGGGACCTTCTGAGAATCAAATCCTTATGCACATCAAGAAACTTTTCCAAGATCTTCACCCTGAAACCTACAGCGTCCCTTCCCAGCAGGAAGTAGCTAAGAGAATACGCCATCCCCTTTTCCTCATGAATCAGGGTGAAGTCTCTCTCAGGGAGGAGAGCTAGGGAATGGCAAAGGACACACTGACAAAGGAGATTAATCAGAACTGGCTTCGACAAGCACTGTGGCAATTGGACAATTAAAACAGACATTCGGGTGGGGAGGGAAGAAGAACAACGAACTGGGGAGGAGGGTAGAGAAAACAGTGCAACAATGAATGAATGAAAACCTAAAATCTCTGTAAATGTTCACTAAAATGAATAAAATTTAATAATAATTAAAAAAACAAGAAAAGAAAAGAAACTTCTCCAACAGGGTTAAAAAGGGAAGCCACAGACTGGGAAAAAGTATTTGGTAATGACATGTCTGATAGAGGACTTATATCTAGAATCCTTCAGCACTACAACAAGATAAACAACCCAACTGCAAAATGGGCACAGGATGTGGACACTTCACTAAAGAAGACATTCAGATGGCAAACAAACACATGAAGTACTAAAAATACCTAGCTCTAAAAGAGATGCAAATCAAAACAACTATGAGACAGCATATCACCCCAGTAAGAACAGCAAAATTTAACAGAGCAACAAACAACAGATGCTGGCAAGGTTGTGGAGAAATTGGAACCCTTATTCACTGTTAGTGGGAGTGTAAAATGGTGCAGCCACTTTAGAAGGCAGTATGGCGCTTTCTCAAAAAGTTGGAAACAGAAATATTATTTGACCCTGAAATGCCACTACTGGGAATATAACCTAAAGAAACCAGAACTGCCACCCAAATAGATATATGCAAATCCATGTTTATTGAGTCTTTGTTCAGAACAGCAAAGTCAAGTGCCCATCAACAAACAAACAGAATAGAGAAGCTGAGGTATACTCACACAATCGGATACAACACAGCACTGAAAAACAAGGAACTCATAAAATATACAAAATGGGTGACCCTGGAGGACATTACGCTGAGTGAAATATCTCAGTCACAAAAGGACAAACACTGTATAATGCCACTGTTATAAAATAGGACTGACATGGGGGTTGGGTGAAAACACTGTTATAAAGCAGGATTGACATGAGGGTTGGGGGAAACTAAGAAAAGAGGGAATAAATAATGGGTACTGCATTGAAACAGATGAGGGAAAGAACTGTTTAAAAGGAATATATGATTTGTATGACACCAGTCCAGAGTAAGAGCTGCATAGTAAAATGGACTCAGAGGGACAGAGAGGAAGAGGAAATTGTGCAAATGAAAGTATTTATTTTTTCAAAGAGAAAAGCAAACTGGGGAGGTGGGTAGGGAGGAAAATGTGCAACAAGGAATGAATTGAAATCCAAGTTCTCTATAAACTTACGTAAAATCTGAATTAAAATTTAGAAAACCAACCCCCTAAAATAAATAAAATTACCCAAGAATTAAAGACAAAATGTTTAAGAATCTGCTTAGTCAGTGCAATTTAAACCCTTTTATTCCCTTCAAAAAACAAAGTAAAAAGCCATTCTGTCAAGACACATGAAATACTGAGGTTTAAAAGATTATTAAAGCCTTGATTTCAAAATACATGTTTAAGCTAATTAGCACTTTTAAAAGAAACTTGCTAGAAAACATCTGTATTTTAATGTGAGGGAAAATAAATATTTTTAAAAGAAAAATATTTTGTTGACATTCATGTACAACTAAAAGAGATAAGGAATGAAAATATTCAATATTCACAGGTCTGTCCAGCCACTGAATTCTGAAATAGCAATTGTGGTTTAGCAGAAAGGAATGCTAGCAATCATAATATTGAAAACATCTAACTACAGAGTGGAAATCTCTACAAAGGAGTTAAAAGTTGTATTTTCAAGGGAATTTTTTTTCAAAAAACCAGACCATCAATCTTCTTTGATAACTTACCAACATAAAATGAGCTGTTGGAATGCAATAAACTTTCAGTCCACAAGCGACAAAGTTCACTTTCAGTCAAAGCTTCAACTCCGTAACAAGCCTGATACTCCACTTTTGGTAGTACATAAACCGGAAATTGCTGCAAGACAAGGTTATTTTTTCAGAGACCCATTAATTTACTAGCAAATACATTCTGCCTATACGATAGAACTTTGAAGTGATTCAAAAGGTTCTTTCATGACCCATGGAAACAGGGAAAGCCTACTGGTTGTAAAGCAACCAGATCTCTTCTGTGGAGGATTTGACAAGGAATAGTGCCCTGCTCAAAAATGGTACAGTTTAAGTATGTGTCCTCTACCACTTCTGAGTGGACGTCAATGACTATCAAGGTAAGAAACAGATGGATAAAAGAAATCCTCCCCTAAATCCAAATCAGCATATCGCCCATGTATGCACTCCAACATTTATCCCTCCCCCTGCTTTCTGTCAAGAAAGATGACTAACAGCAGAATCCTTGGAAACTGAATCTTAAGTTGCAGAATTGCCCAAAGCTTAAAAGTCAGGTGTTAGGAAACAATAACTGTAATATATGAAAATAGTTTTCAAGTGGATACAAAAGGTAAAGATTCAGGATTTTGCCCCTTTCTGATTTTTTGAAGAGTCTCAATTTCTTAAGACAGAAATACTCTGTAAATGTATGAGCATTAATATCTGTGAATATAAAAATCTTCATCAACACAAAAGCTTTATTTTAGACACTAAGTATTATGTATCCTCCCCCAAATCATGCTGAAGTCCTAAGTATTCTACCTGTGTATAAGACCCAGCTTGGAAACAAGGTGTTTTCTTTCGTTATGATAATAAGCCCATATGGGAGTGGGGTGGTCCTAGACCTAAATCCTTCTGACTAGCTGTTGTTAATATGTATCCTGAGTTGGATTTGACTCGTAGCTGACACTCTAGTGGGTTTTCAGAAGCAGAGATTGACCATCTTTCTCCTGCAGAGCAGCTGGTGGATTTGAACCATGCACCTTTGGGTTAGCAGTGCAGCTCCCTAAACCTAGGCCACCAAAGCTTCCATATCTCCCTTGTCTTATAAAAAGAGATAAACACACACACACACACACACACACACACACACTCCCCTCCTTGTGACAATGAAGGCAGATGCATCTATTAGCAGCAAAGGAATGTCAAGGACTCTAGCAACTAGGAGAGAGGACTACAGGAAGAACCAATAGCCCCAACACCCTTGAACTGTAAGAAAATAAGTGTATGCCCTTTAAAACAACTCCTTTATGGTATTTTTTAAATGACAGCATTAGGAAACTAAGATACTAAGTATCTGACTAATTATCCATTCAGAGTTTATTGGTCAGTACATGAAACTAAAGTCAAACTACTGTACTCATTAGTGGTTTAAAAGAAGATCTATATATAGAATAAGATCTTTGTAAAGTAATAGAATGTTAGCTATATTCACTATCTTATTTCTGCCAAGGAATATTCTTTTAAGAGGAGTCTTTTCTGTTTCTAGCTACAGAAAGAAAAATATATGATTTAAGGGAATTATGCAAAGTACTTTTCAAATTGTCTCAAGCTGTCTTCATTTATATATTTGAAAATATTTCATCAATATTTTTAAATTCTTGATTTTCACAAAGTGGCAAACCTGCACAATGGTAACAGGAACAATTCAAGTGCAGTAAAATTTTCATTTATCAACAGCAAACAAAACTGATATATGAACCTTTTGAGAGGTATAAAACGAAAAACTGTGCTGCTTAAATTTCAATGTGCATATAAATAACTTGGTTGGTTGTCTTAAAAAACACAGATCCTGGAGAGGAGCTCAAGATTTTATATTTTTGACAAATTACTCTTCTAAGGACTATTACTTTGAGTAATCAACCTTCCACCGAGTTTCTGAGGCATCTAAATCTATAAAGACGAGAAATCTCTTAGGATAATTTGTTTGTTATAAGTATTTGCATAATAATTCTTTGCAAACTGATACCCTGTATAATAATTTCTTACAATTTTAAATTAAACAGAAACTAGGAGCTCTGGTGGCCTAGTGGTAAGAATCTGCACTACAATCCTACAGGCAATTGATTCCAATTCACCAGATGCTCTGTGGAAGAATGGGCAATCTCCTATCATGCAATTTATTGTCTCTGAAAACCCAATAAAAGGTCTGGTATGGGTAGATTCTCACTTGAAGGCACACAACAACAGAAAAAAAAAGAAAAGCCTAAAAAGATAAGACATTTTCTCATGAGCACACAGCTAGTTTAGAGCAGAGTTAGGAAAGAAAGAATATAAAGAAATGTTCCCTATCTAGGTGATGAATGGGAAATGTAGTATGCTCTTGTTTGTAAAATTTTTAAAATTTAAACAAATATAAAACTTTTGAAAATAAAATACTTTGGGGGATTTTGAGTGTACTGTGCCATGAATAAAAAGAAGCCCAGAGTACCATTTTAATTTCTGTATGTATTCTACTGCCATCTCCAGGAAGCCAGTAGAAAGAAACATCATTCTTAAGCATTTCAAAATTGTAGTGAAATGTTAATGAAATTTTTCATAGCCTAAAATTAAAATTCATTATTTCCTCATCTCTTGAGTGGTAGAGGTGATTCCTTCTTTCTCTGCCTTCTGATATTTTATATAAATCTTTTAAAGTTTTACATGTATTTCTAAGTAGATGGATACATTTCACAGTTAGTAAGTATCCCCTTCACAAGAGAGGAAGACCCTGGACAAGACGGATTGATTCAGTGACTAGGGTAATGGGTGTAGGTGTGCTGGAGACAATAAAACTGGCACAGGATAGAGCAGGGTTTAGGGCTGTTGTACATAGGGTCACTATGAGTCGCAGGTGACCTGATGCCAAATAACAACAGTATACCCTCATTAATGCCAATAGATAGTTTCTACATTTCCCTTACATTTATCACCTTCATAATTCTTCTATCTAGACTTGAAATGACAATATGAATTTTAAAATAAATGGATCTAAAATCTTCAAACTTTTAAGGATATAGCACTTAGAAAGTTTTTGTTAATTGAGACAGATGATAACAGAAATGTCACTTAGTATTGTTGTTAGGTGCTGTCAAGTTGAGTACAGATTTCATTGTTAATATAGAACTCAGTAAGCTCCAGATTCATCCTGTGGCCTAAATGAACCTTCTTTATTTCATTCCATTTTGAGACTGGCTGCTATTTTAAAGTTTTATTTAAAGATAGTGCAACATAAACAGACATGAACAAAGAAAAACAAAAGAGAGATGAGGTCAAGTATTAGGTTCTTGGACATCAGAGGTTGAAAAAAATAAGTATCTTAGAGCTTTAACTAACTAAACAAATTTAATTTTATATGGGAAATTGAGATGTATTTCAAAAATATTGTGGGTTTGGTTCCAGATCATCACAATAAATACCATGATCAAGCAAGTTGCACAAAATGGCCAGTCTCCTCATACATATTAAGTTATGCTCATACTATACTAGTTTACTGAGTGTGTAATTCAGCATTACAAATAGCCTGTAATATTGTTGAGTTGTAATAAAATATGATGAAGAAACATGAAGAGAGCACATGCTGTTAGAAAAGTGGTGCTGACAACATTTGTTCCACTTGGGTTGCCACAACCGCCACAAATTTGCTTCAAAAAACCAACATCCTTCATGAAGCACAATAAAATGAGGTACCTGGGGTTGCTGTAATGCTGAACTTTGTACCACTGGGGTGTCAAATGCCATAAAGGTTAACCATGGTAGATAGTGTTTGTTGGAGCCCCCAGTTTAAGGCAGGTTTGGAAGCAGGTGTGGCATCCTTTTTTTAAAAAAAAAAAAAATAAAACATTCTTCTGGAAACTCTTACGAACTTTGAGAAATGACAATACTTATAAGACAAGCTTCAGGTCTTTTGTTCATAAAGTCGCTCGACTTGACAGCAATTAACAACAACAACGTACCTGTATTAATGAGTATGAATTATTACCTAAATTTTAAATACATAACTACTTTAGAATTTCTGGAACTAGTGCTTCAATTTTTCTCAAAGTTCCACTTTCCATTCTTTAATGCCATCCTTTTCTCTATCTCTCAATTTTATCTCATTTATCCTATAACCATTTATTGAGTTTCTATAATAGACGTATCCATATATAGCGAGATCTATAGAGATATATTAACAAATAGGATATAACTTTAAGAGGTTTATATTCTACTAAGGGATTTAACACATACTGTAAGCACATGGTAAGGAGAGACCAGTTCTTAGAGAAGAACGTCATGCTTTGCAAGGTGAATGGACAGCGCAGGAGAGGAATACCCAGGGTGAGATGGACTGACTCAGTGATTGGAGAAATGGAATTAGGTCTGTCAGAGAAAATGAGATTGGCTTGGGATAGGGCAGGGTTCAGAGCTGTTGTACATAGGGTTGCTATGAGTCTTAACAGCTTTGGCACTAAGTGGTAAGGAATTGCTGGCAATGTAAAGGTAAGTCGTTCAAATCTACCAGCTGCTCCAAAGGAAGAAAGACAGGCAATCTGTGATTTACTGCCTCACAAAACCCACTGGAAGGTCAGCTATGAGTTGCTTCCAACTCAATGATATACAACAGTAACACAGGATTTAAAGGTAGCACTGGTGGTACAGGACCCATTAGGGTACAGGTCTGTCTGTTGGTCACTTTGGGTAGTAGTCAACTCAGTGGCACCTAATAGCAACAGTAACTGGAGTTACAATGAATAGGGATCTGTGTGTTGACCCAAAAGTAGCACCCGTTTTGGCAGTTATGAATCCACCACTGGTTCTGCATAAGAAAGATGGGCAATCTCCTCCTGTCAATTTATAGCCTCCAAAACTTCCCGTGGAGGTCAGCTTTAAGTCGGTTCCAACTGAAGAGCAATAACTATATTTGAGTTGAAGGGATTTAAATGATGTAAATGAAATTACTGAGTAAAATGATAGATGCAACACAACCATTCACTGAAAATTTTAATCTTGATTAGACAAATCAGAAAAATTTTTAAAATATCCCATTTAGATTATTCTTTCGGGTTCACTTCTTTTGGCATATTTACATAAAAAGTTCTCTTCTATATATGTACTGACATATATAAAATGCACTGAAATTAATGAAATTAATGACAATGTCTTTATGAAGTATGTAAATTTTGCTTGGGTTTTTTTCCCCAAATTATAAAACAATTTCTAAATATAGATAAATAAGAAAGCAGTAGATTCACAGAAGAAGACGTGAAGGAAATGAGGCTAGCTCCAAAATAAATTAGTAAGGAAGAATAAAAGAAAAAAAATTTTTTTAAATATAGCCTCATGACAGGAGTACAGCACAAAGGCTGTATAGTGGAGTGGGCCTGGGGGGAGGGATTGTAAAACAATCTTTTCAAACAGAAGAGTGAACTTGGGGGGGTGGGGGAGAGGATGGGCAGGGAGAAAAGTACAACACTCAATGAACGTAAATCCAAAGTCTCTGTAAATTTTCATTAAAATTAATAATAATAATAATAAAAAGAAAAAACCATAGCTTATAGATGGATATTGATACACTAGAAAGCAAGAAAGAGATGATCATAAAGTGATCTATCACAAATTTACACAAAGAAAAAAGGTATCTTAAGAAAAATTAAAGGGGAAAAATGTCAATATTTCTTACAGAATCAATTATAGAATTATAATACAGAATTGCCTTTTTACTTGTCGGAATTCAGTACTTCCCTTTGCACCCACGCAAATCAAACCAATCTCCAAAAGGACTACACATTTCTAAACGTGGAAAGAATTTTAAATTATCAAAAAACCAGTAACTTGAATTGTGGGAAACAAGTTCTTAACTATGAAAAAACATTTACATTAAGCCCCTACAAAAATAAGAGGGGAAAACCAGAGAGATTTGGTCAATTAACAATCCTGAAAAGATTATTTAGTGTGTCAAAGCTCATTTTTCAAAATTTGGATTTCTAAAATATATTATGAAAAGCTCCAAAGAAAGAGAGAAATGGGCCCATATGTCATAAAAGAAATCCAAATTCACTGGGACAGCAGGAATAAAATCCAGTCATGGTAGTTTTCATCACAAAATTTAGGTAATTTTGTGCAAGAATGTGACAGGCACTAATAACTATTATACACAAGGAAAAATCTTACTTTATTAAAATTAGTTCCACTATTTTACTAAAAAGAAAGAAAAAAGGTCCTTAACCTGGAAATAGTACTGTAAATGTGATCAAGAATTTAAACTTTATAATAATGGCATACCATATCCTAACTTCCAAAATAACTTACTCTTCTGATTTTCTTCCGTTTTTTAGAACGTGGTCTTGTCTCTATCCTCTGGACACTGCAACGCACGAGTAATAACAGGTCTTGAAGACTAAATAACTTATAAACAAAATTTCCTTCCTGAGGAGCTAGATATTCTGACGTATCTTCAACAAAGTCCTGAAGTTCATATGGCAATCCTTTAAAAATAATAATTATATGTTCTTACTTAATTTTAAAATATTTAGCCCTTTATCCATTATAATCAAACCAAACCCATCATTGTCAATTCTGATTATTGTGACCCTACTGGGCAGAGGAGAACTATCACGTAAGGTTTCCAATGTTATATATCTTTATAGAAGCTAACTGCCATATCCTTTTCCTAAAGAAGAGGTGGTGAGTTTGAACTACCAACCTTTCAGTTAGCAGATGAAGTCTTAACTACTGTGCCACCAAGGGTTCTTTTTTTTTTTTCCATCATGATACAGCTAAAACCCTCTATTGGTGGGTTAATCATAGAAAAAGTTATTTTTCTTCTTCTATCCACTTTAACTTTCTACTTCCACAGCATCACTGATCCTTTACTATTGTTGAAGTGCAGTGGAGCCCTCAACTAACTGATTACGGTCAGCTCCCAGTTAGGGAGCTCTGGTGGCCTAGTGGTAAGGAGCTGTTCAAACCCACCAGCTGCTCTGTAGGACAAAGACGGACAATCTTTTCGCACGTGATTTTCTACCACTGAAAATCCACTGGAGGGTCAGTTATGAGTTGGTTCTGACTTGATGGTACCTAACAACAACAAATACTTTTTCTGGAGTTGCAGAAAGATGTAAACTAAAACTTGAAGGTACTCTTCCTTTTAACTACTCCTTTAAATAACTCAAGGCAAAGTATAAATTGGTGTAAAAAGCCAATAATCTTAATTTTGGAAGAGCTGAGAGGAAGCCTTGTATTTACTACACAAAGTAAAAAAGAAATATAAAACTGCCATCTAACACTGAGTATACATAAAATTTTTAATTAATCAAGGCTTATGTTTATTTTTCCTATTCTCGTCCTTCATTAGTTTGATGAAATATATTAAAAATTAGTTGCTGCTGAGACTGCTGTAACTTATTTTAACTCTTTGTGTGTTAGTGTAGAACTGTACTCCACAGGGCTTTTAATGACTAATCTTTTAAAGTTGATCACCAGGACTTTATTCTAAGCCGCCTCTGGAAAACCCTTGCCTTTGGTTAGCAGTCAAACATGTTAACAAACATTATTTGAACAAATAAATACCCAAAACACCATTATGGAGTCAATTCTGATTTACAGTGATCCTAAGGATAAAGTAGAACTATCCTGGTAGGGTTCCTAAGCTGTAAGTCTCTACAGGAGTAGGCCCCTTAATTTTTGTCCACAGAGTAGCTGGTACAATTGTACTGTCAACCTTCTGGTTCACAGGCCAAAGCATAATTCACTGTGACACTAGGGCTCCTCTGCATTACTCTAGTATAGCTTAATAGTCACTGTATATGCTGGATAAATACAGGTATTAAAAACCCTTAAATAATTTTAAGTATATCTATATAGAGGGGGGAGAGAGAGAGAGGAAGAGATAGATTTGGGGAGCTACAGTACTAAAATATTTAATAGCTGAAAATGAAGTGATTTTATGAAGATTACACAAGTTACAACAAAAAGAAAGAAATGCGTGAAATCTAAGGAAAAGGAACAGATAAAGCATTTAATAGAATGTACTATGTAACTATTTACTTACGTCCTTTTGGCTTTTGAAATGTAGATGGCCACAGAGATTTTGTCCAACTGGAGGCATCAACTGAAGGAGCAGAGGGTTGCTCAGAAACAGCAGGCTCTCTAGGATTTTCTAAATTCAGTAAGGGCAAGTCAGGCACTTTTCTGGAAATGGGCTTTAAAAGCTCGTCTTGCATTTTTAAAATTTCTCCAACTGGATCAAATTTTTTATATACTCTTTTGATGGGTTTTTTTAGAACACATGACTCTTCAAGGTTACAGGTAGAATCAATCTGGATGTCTACAGAAGGCTGTACTGAAGAAGGATTTGGACTAGTTGGTTTAGAACTTAAATTAGGACTCTCACCAGCTGTTTTCTCATTACTATTAATTTTACAGTCTGTATCAATAATTAAACAGTCTTCATCTGTATCACTACTGCAATGAATTGTATCTTCTATTTTATCTGCTTCTGATGTAACAGTCTTTTCCTTTGAGTTATCTGTATTTTGTAGAATATTTAACCTTTCATCTGCATTTATTTTATCAGGAGCCATATCATCAGAAATTTCCATTTCGTCCATCTTAGAACTTTCTAACTGTAAGGCAGCGGGCATGTTCAAGTCACTATCATGCATTAAACACTTGTTAGAACTGGCTGTTCTAGCTCCACATGATTCAATACCCTGATCATCATTCTTTTTGCTCTCTTCAGGGCCACTGTCTGTACCAGTCACCAGCCGTTTCTCTTTTTGTAACTGTTCCATTAAAATTTGAGATAAACTTCGAGAATTAGCAGAAATGCCTGGTACTTTTGGTGCCACAAGTGAAGTGGATGCTTTGGAGGTTGTGAGAGTGTCTGTCATGCCGGGTCTGCTGGAAGTACTCACTGGACTCGGTGACTTTGATGGTCCGGTGGTAGTTACTCCAAAAGTTTCAAGTTCTGTGACATCATCATCAAAATTCAGATCGAAATTTTCATGAGTTTCAATTTTTCGGCACTCATTAAATTCATGAGACATCTTAAGAAAACATATTAGTAAACTATCAGCATAAAACAGTTTTTAGTTTTTACCCAGTGCCCCCACACCTCATATATAGTCTATGGATCTTGTAAAGTGGACAGTAAAGTCTAATGTTTCCGAAAGGCTCTTTCTTAATTCACTACCATATTGTTTCTTAAGATTCTGTAGATTACCTCTGTTTGTTTCCAGTGATGGAATGCATGCTGAATCACGGAGTATTTTAAAACTTGTTAAGTATGATGGACTTGGACAAATATTATGTGGGATATGTAGTCCCAGTGGACTGACAGTGGGGTGGGAGCAACACAGGGCATAGAAAAATATCCACTTGAACATTTCATAATTCCGACACTTTCTCAATAACACATAAACCCCAAAATAAAATCCACTGCTACTGAGGTGATTTTAATTGACAGTGACCTTCTACTGGGTTTCCGGGGTAAATTTCAATACAAGATGATTGTTCCCCTTTGTCCTGAAGAAGAACTGTTAATTTTAACTGTGAACTCAATATTTCCGTAATAAACACAGGAAACAGTAAATACATTTAACAGGTTTTCTTAACTTACCATACAAAAGCTCAGAGACATAAAAGGTTTACACAATCCCTCTTCCAGGATGCACCTCATACAACAACATCTCAACACAGCACCATGTCACTGAAAACTTTGTTTTACAGTTATACATATTCCTACTCTCATAGCAGAAGGTACTACATATGGAGTATGTATCAACGATTATAAATTAAGATCATGTCAAACCATCAGCAACTAATTTATTCTATTTCAGCTTTCCACTGAAATGCTTATGAGAACATAGACAAATTTGCCAAGTTACAATAGCAAAAGCAAGGAATATTTATGAATTATCATATCCTAAGAGGAATTTCCGATCACCAAAAAATGAAACCACAGTCCAACAGTAAGGATGTATATTTTATATTTTAATCCATGCCTGCTCGAAAAAGTTTTTCAGAAAGACTAGGCTTTAGCTGGCCAAAGAGAAAAGCTTGACGCCACTCTGAGGATGCTGCACATCCAGGGAAGTGTCAGTGTCGCCACTCTGAGGATGCTGTACAGCCAGGGAAGTGGGAAGTGTCAGTGGCCTTTTGGGAATCCCTATAGTCACTAAGTGACTTAACTTCACCATGTACTTGAGGAAAGCACTCTTTTATTAAGTGCTGGGACAAAAGGTATGCAAAATGTGGCTTTCTGTGTTATCATGGTATCACTGAGAATATACTTTGTTCTCACCACTGGACCAATTGGCAGCATAAGGATGGATGGCGAAGGGACTGAGATTGTTCACAGCTTCAGTTTGCTAGGCTCCACAGTCAACACTTGGCACCAGCAGTCAGGAAATCAAAAAGCATATTGCGATGGGAAAGTCTGCTGTTAGGGACCTCTCTAAAGTACTCAGGAGCAACAGTGTCTCTCTGGAGACTAAGGTGCGCCT
>NW_006400014.1:1141550-1150455 GCF_000299155.1 Elephantulus edwardii
CAGGAGGGGAAGACCCTCTATGAGATGGATTGATTCGGTGACTGGGGTAATCAGGATGGGTGTGTCAGAGACAGTGCAGTTGGCGCAGCATAGAGCAGGGTTTAGGGCTGTTGTGCATAGGGTTGCTATGAGTTGCAAACGACTCGACAGCACATAACAACAACAACAACACCCATTATTTCAGCAATGGATGAATTAGAGACAGCTACAATTGAAACTGTTAAGCTCTTTCACTTCAACATGTTTTCCTTTAGATTTGGCTTCTTGACATTCCAGTGCAATCTTTTGAGTCTCTTCTGACATCTATTTCGGTTTTTCTTTCTCCTCTGTTTTTGTAATGATGTTTTGCTTTCTTCATGGATAAGATCCTTGATATCATCCCACAATCCATCTGGTCTTCTACTACTGGTGTTCAATGCCTCAAATCTATTAAGATGATCATGAAATTCAGATGGAATTGATTCAAGATCATATCTTGGTTCCTATATTTTCACTTTTGTTATTCTTCATTTCTTCTGTATCTTTAATCACTTTCTTTCCATTTGAATAGTTAAAAACATCTATTAGTGGGTAAGAGCTTATGACAAAATCAGTTATGGAAAATATTTTTACTTCTTAATCTTTCTTGTATCAGTCTTTCTGCGTCCAGTGATGCATGTTAGATATACTCACTTTATTTTCTATTCTTCTTATCCTATCTTATATAGTACCATCTTTTGTGCAGGTGTATTTCATTATGGATACTTTCATGCCAATTAGTGATTCTTTCTTTGACATTATCTAATAGGGTAATAACTTAATTCACAGAACTCTTAATTGCACTTACTATATTTTTCACCCTTAAAATTTCTATTTGGCTCTTTTATCAAATACGTTCTTTTAAAAGTTTCTAACACTTTTTGAAATTTTAAAGTATAGCTTTAGCCTCCTTGAATGTTGTGCAATTAAACACATATGGCTTACAGTTTGTACCTGCTAATTTTAGGACTCAGAGTCTTGGAGGGACCTATTTCTTTGATCATGGTTTCTGATGATTTTGTTCCCATCTAGTTTATCTTGCCAGTTATATATAAACATTTTCAGATCTTGTGTTTTAAAAATTAAAGAAATAATCTGAGACTCTAAATTTGCATAAGCTTCTAAGGATTGCTACTTGGTTTTATCAGGTATCTGAGAAAAAAAAGCAATCCAAGAGTTATCTTGACACATAACTCAGATCACAGGCCATAGTCTACGATAGTTGATTTATTTTTGGTTCATCTTTAGTTTAAGGCGCAAGCTTGTGAGGTCAAAGTTCTTTGTGGAAAACTGAACTCTATTCCCTAGTTGTATGGTAAGGGCCCTGGTAGCACAATAATTAAGTTCTCAGATGAAAGGGGTTTAACAGTTTCACCAAGCAAAAGGGGAGAAAAAACCTGGTGATCTGCTGTCAGGAAGTTTCAAACCAAACCCACAGCCATCAAGTTAAATTCTGACTTACAGTGACCCTCCATCAGTCTTCCAAGGCTGTAAATCTTTACTGGAGAAGACTAATCATCTTTCTTCTAAGAGCAGCTGCTGGATGCAAAGTGCTGACATTTCACTTAGTGCAACATGATACCTATGGGGTAGTTCTAGCCTGTTATATGAGGTTGATATGAATTGAAATGTACTTGCCAGCACCTAACAATAACAAGTTTTATGATGTTAAAAACACAATTCGGTTCAAATCCACCAGATGCTCTGCCGGGGAAGGAGGGACAATCTCCTCCTGTACCAGTCAGATCTGATTTGACGGTACACGCACACACACAAATAATAAAATAAAAAAAAAAACAACACACAATTCCTTTCCCAAGTTGCCCCTTAAGAACTAGCAAATATTACCCACAGCAAAAACAAATCTGGATTGCAATCTTCTCAAAGATACAGTCCTATAATTTCTCACTATCTCATTAGATCTTGAATATTCCCCCCACTTTTTTTCTTGTGGCAGAGGTGGGATACAAAAGCACTTGAATATTTTTAATAAAAAGAATTCTTCTATTTTGCGTAACTTTCGGTTATTATCACCAAATGCTATAAATGGAGTCATCTTTTAATTTTTAAATCTTATTCTCCTCACATTTTATCACAGTATTCATTTCCTGACACTAAGTGCACATCAGTATCCCTTTTGGGTAGATTAAAAATAAAATACAGAAGAACAAAAAATTTTTGAAAGAAGATTGGAGATGCTTTATGACATGGTCATAAAAAATATGAAATTATATAGAAAACATAAGACAAATAAGAAAGGCAAAAGATAAAAGCTAAATATAATTAAGCAAACATTTTATTTTCTGTTCACTCCTGTATTTTAGTCAAGATTATTTCCACTCATATTTTCTCTCCTCAATAAGGCCATCTTAATCACGAATCTAAAATAAAAACATCTCCATCCCCACTCATTTCTGTATTTCCCCTTAACCTAATCTCTATTTCTTCGTAGCATTTATCAGTTTCTGTTTTCTTTCTCTTCCTGATATTGATTTATTATTTATCCACATTCTCCTACATTGAGTTCCAGGAGAAAAGATGTTTTGTTCTTATTATGGCTAAATTCTCAGTCTAAAAGGGTATCTGCTCAATAAATCTTGTGCAACAGCAACCTTTTCTATAAGCAAAGTCTTATTTAATAATCGTAAGAAAATAAAGCCCATAAAATAAGTTATTTATGAGGTGCTAAGTATTATTCTAAATGTTTTATATGTATTAGCTCATTTAATCTTAAATAAATCCCATGAGAATGTTGTCTGTGATACTAATTTTACAGATGGACAAGACAGACCCAGGGTGACTAAATAACCCAGACAGTATACATTGTTGTTGATATAAGTCAATGAGTTGGTTTTGATTCAGTGATCTCATGTACAACAGAACTAAACACTGCCTAATTCTGAGCAATGCCAACACACACAGCTACTAAACGTATGCTAAATGACTTAACAGTGCAGCCAAATGCTTCCTGCATCCATTAGATTAAACTCATCTGTTTCTTTTTCTATTTAATAACTCTTCAACATAAATAAGGCCAATTAAACAAAAATTCCTACTACCACCACCACAGACTTTTTGGTACATACGTGTTAGTGACTGTGCTTAGTATTTTACATATTAAACTTAATCTTTAAAACAATCTCATGATATAATTATCTTTATTTTATAAAAGAGGAAACTAAGGCTTAGGGAGGTTATGCTAGTTACCTAAAATCTAGTCAGGAAGATGTCTGATTTTAAGTTCAAATGCAAGGACTTTATTTTTTACTTAGGAGGTTTAAAAACTGCAATAAAATGTTATATTTTAAAAGAATAAAGAGGATTCCAAGATGGCAGTGGTGGAAACAGCATGGCGAGCTGTAGGAGAATCAGACCATACCAAGGAGGGCCACCATGGCCTTCTACAGACGTCTGTTTATTGATAATTGAACAGTTAAACAGTTGATAACTGGTCTTCAGTGTGGATCGAGGCTCAACATAAGGAGATCAAGGATTCCCAGGAAGGAATGGGTGAGCCCTGTGGCTCCCAGCTCTCTGTGGCTCCCACCGCCGGACCCCAGGGATCCCCTCACCTGGGATGGAGCGTAGCACCACCACCCCACCTCCACCCCCTGGGGCTGGTGCCACAGAGTGGACTTTTGGGAAAAATTCTTGGAGCCAGATGGGGGCGGCGGGAGACACAGTGGCAGGTTGGGGTTTCCTTGGGCAGGCCAGAGAGGAAGATCACCAATACAATGGATTGATGAGAGCCATTGTGAGCTGTCTACGACTTGACGACACTTAACAGTGGTAGCATGTCCAAGATGGCAGATATCCTAAATGCACCACATCCTTTGATTTATTGACTGCCTCTGCCAAGAACGGCTTAGATCCGGGAGGAGGGAGGGGTTCCTGTTCAGCACTCTCAGGTTCCCTTCTCCATATATAAAGGGGGAGGGCAGTGACACCTACTTCAAATTACAGTATGACCACTTACTGGGGGGAGGTGTAAAGGCAGCAGTGCTAGAATTGGGGATGCTGTCCCTGGCTACATGGTCTTCAGTGTGGCACAGGGTCCAGACTTGGGTGAGGGACTTTGGTGGGGGAGTATGCCAGCCAGCCCCTAGGGTGTCACCTGGCCCTCGAGGGGTGCTGTCCAGCTCTTGGGGTGGGCTATTTGGCCCTGGGGGAGAGCTGTTTGGCCCTTGAGGGGCGGGGCAAGCCATTCTCGGCCCTCGGGGTGAGCTCCTCAGCCCTCAGGTTGTGTCATACGAACCCTGGGTAGAAAAAAACTGCCTAGGGTGTAAAGAGAATTTTATCTAGGCTACTTTCCTCCACCCTCTCCCCCAGTACACCCTAAGTAATACTCCCAAAGCCCTTCAATTTGTAATTCACAAGTTTGTTCTCTCTAGGTTTGCTCCCTTTCATATAGTTAAACCCTGAGTTTTACTCCAGACCAGACCCTGAACCCAGTTCCAGAGACAAAAAGGAAATACAACTGCCAGCTAACGAAGCAAAGGAGGATGGAGCCTCAGGGTTCAGTCAGCCATCCCCACTGGACCCACCTGGGAAACCTTTGCAGTCCAGAGGGGAGTAAAAGACAGGAAAGTATCTTCTAACAGAACAAGAAGGCAAGCAGCTTTAACCCAAGACCACCAGTAAGGCGATAAAGTGTGCTCCCTTCCCCCCTTCACATCAACACCCCTGTTCAGCATGAAGGAGCCAGAGTGTGTGCCCAATTCGCAAATGAGAAACCCACAAGTGAATAAGGCAGTTTGTTTAATCACCATTGGACTATGCTTACCATTGCCCTGTATCATCTGGTCCCTACTAGATCCTTTTCATTTCCTTCACCTGCTACCCCCACCAACCAAACTGTGCAGCCCTGCAACTGCAGCCCTGCAATTTTCATCTCTGCCCACCCTCACTCTTCTGCTCCTTCCTTGTATCCCCAACATGTTTTTCCCAATTAAATTAAAAAAAAAAAAAGGATAAACAAAAAAAGCATTACATACATCCACTTCAGGTACATACTCTTCGGGTTTGTCCATAAATACTGAGGAGACTGGAACAGATGTGTTTTTGGACATCATGATCTTTAATGGAACTTCATGAAAGATTTGATTTCTCTCTCTCATTGTCATTTTCTTTGGTGGAAGTGGTGAATCAATATAAATTACTTTAATAGGTTTTGAACCTTAAAACAAAACAAAACAAAAAAAATAGGGGATGATTCTTTTCTAGCAATTATGTAAAAAGAAAGAAAAAAACAAAACAAAAAACCAAGTCCAGGTATATCTGACAGAAAGATCACTATACAAAGATGAACAAAATAGGAGAGGGAATGTATATCTCAAATATTTTCTACCCTTGAACTAAACCTTTAAAGTTCCTTGGAGATTTCAAGGCAAAATAATCTGACTGGTTAGAGAAATATGCACTTTTAAATGTACTACTTTTCAAGGATTATCTTATTTTTTAAATTATATTTTTATTATTTTGTGCATGTCTACCATCAAATGGGATCTGACTGGTACAGGAGGAGACTGCCTCTCCTTCTCCAGCAGAATCTGGTGGATTTGAACCACAAGGATTATCTTTTTACTATTAAACTTTTATCATCGTTATAACCTATTTCATACAGAGTTGCACTTTGAAAAAGTTTTGAAGTCAAAGAATAGGACAACTAACTCTGAGGTTTTGTCTCATTAAACATTTCTTCACTTACTATAATGAAGATATTTAGAATTATATTAGTCATGGATGATAAAAATATAAAATTGAGATAATAAAATAAAAATGAAAATATAAATAATGATAAAATAGAAAATAAAATTATAATCATGGTAAATGATAATAATATTAAGTATGAACCAAAACAAAGAAATTGTTAAAAATAAAAATTTATGGGCAAATGTTAATTCTACTATTAAGGGAAGACTACCCAAGCTTATAAATATCCAAACGAAAAGCCTACTGTGGTTGAATCTCACTCAAAGTGAACTGGCAGAATAGGGTAGAACTGAGCCCCAGGGTGTCTAAGGGAGCTCTTGTAGTCCACAGGGATTTGCACTGCTAACCCAAAGGATGATGGTCTGAATGTATCAGCAGCTCCAACGAAAAAGATGGCACTCTCTTCCTGTGTAATTTAGAGCCTTGGAAATTTGCTGGAGGATGGGCTATGAATCAGTCACAACTAGGCAGCAATGAGTAAAAGTGACAGGGTTTCCCAGAGTGCAAATCTTTAGGAAATCTGACTGTCACATCTTTCTCCCAGAAAGCCATTTAGGAATGTGAACTGCTGAACTTTCAGTTAACAGGTGAATGCTTAGCCACTCTGTCACCAACGATGCTTCCATGACTATAATGCTACTTTAGCTCTGAATTCCAGTAAGAGACAATGAGTCCTGAAAACGGATCCATTTGAGATTAGCTAATAAAAATATTAGATAACTTCATAAAGGGAGCTCTAGTGGTCTCATCCAATAGGGTATTGCATTGCTAACCAAAGGTGGTGCCTCCCTGTTTGAAACCAACCCCATGTGATTTACTGCCTCAGAAAATTTCCTGACAGGCGGGCTTAGTTGGTTCCAACTTGATGGCAATGAGTTTGAATTCTGAATAAAGTTGTGTTGAGTCAGAATCAACTCATAGCTGACCCTCCAGCAGGCTTTCAGAGGTGGTAACTGCACAGGAGGAGATTGACCATCCTTCTTCCATGGAGCAGCTGATGGATTCATAGTGTGCCTTCTTTGGGTTGGCAGCACATCTCCTTACAACTAAGCTACCACAGCTCCTGAAGTATTACATCCTTTTCCTTTCAGAGAAAGACAGAAGAACTCTACCCTCATCAAAGATTCATGGTCATCCCAGGACATCTCGAATTACCCCTTATCCTCCAACATGAGTAAGGATACTGCAGACCTAGTAATTCTTCCAGGTCAATTTTATGGTAGTCTATGTAGAAAAATTTCTAATGAATGCAAATGTCAAATTTACATTTCTTAGCAAAAAAGAGGAAGTGTCTTGATGAACTGTCCTAGTGACTATAACAATGGGCTGACGCACAGCCAAAATGGTGAGGATGCCACAGGATTCTACTCTACACAGGGTCATTAGTAATTGGAGTCAATAAATTCTAAGTTAAGACTTTCATATGCTTGACAATCACCATATAATTTTAGGCAATTGACACGGGACCTTTTTTGAGATTACTTGATTTAGCAAATCACAAACCTTCAACAGGTATTAGTTGAACACACACAGGAATTTCCCACTGTTCCTTATAGCTTGGTCCATAATTATTTAATAAGGTAAATAATGACTGACTAGTAAGAGCAACTTGTGGGTGATATCTTGAAACAAGCTTCTCTGCATTGGGATCATTACTGATATTCTGGAAAAAAAAACCAACAACAACAACAACATTTAACTTGTTAGTTGATTATAAATGCAAAAAACTTCTCAAAAACTGAGAAAGTAATGGAAAGTAGGGAGAAATTTGGAAAGGGGGCTTTAGAACAATCAAGTTATAGGTCCTTTGTGATATACAGCATATTATCTAGGAAAATCTAAACAAAATCTTACTACTTACATCATGCATAGCTGCAGCTATTTGTTCCGCTGTTTCAGTGGAAGCAATGTTCTCTTTTGTTAGCTGCAGCTTTGCAGGCATCGAGGGAAATACGGTTTTCACATATTTTACATTTCCCTAAATAAGAAAAGAAAATGCTTTATTGCATAAATGTTGATATAATTTTATTTTTTAAGTGTCTCTTCACCACGAGATGCTCAACTTCTACTAAATGAAAATGCCAGACTTAGAGTCTCCTTAGACAAAGACTATATTTTCTAACCTTTCATTTTATGAACTATCAGTACAGTAAAAATTCCAAAGTACCCTCTTCGTAAACACTTATTTCCAATACGGCTGGGAGTAAAACCCCTTAAAAGAAAAATAAGCACTAGGGAAGACTGCAAATAACAGACGGAAAACAAGAAATAAAGCTGATAATGGTGTTTGCAAAAACAAATACAAAACAGCAAGTAGAAATGTTGTTATTAATACATAAAGAGGCTGATTTGTACACAAAAATATTTCAATCAACATATAAATGGATAAATAAAAATGGTATACACATATAATGGAAGAGTACTCAGCCATGAACAGAAATGAAATTCTAAGACATGGATAAACACTGAAAATGTAAGTGGTAAATGGAAAAAAAAAAAGAATTCAGCTATAAAATTATAAATATTATATAATCCTATTTATATGAAATATCCAGAATAGGAAAATACACAGAGACGAAAGTGGTTACCACGGTCTCAAGGAGGGAAAGATATGGAGTCATTGCCAAAGGAATGATTATTTAAGGTAAAAAATACCCCACACACCCATGGAAATGGAGAGTGGTGATATTTGTACAACACAGTAATTGTAATTATATCAGAGCGTACACTTAAAAATGGTTAAAATAGTAAATCTTTTGTTTTTATATATTTTACCACAATAAAAAAACACTACAGTTCAAGATCAAAATTTATCTTAAAATATAATATACATTAAGATATAAAGATGCTTCAGACAAAAATAAGTTTATACTGTTAAGTAACAAATATTACCAATGCAAGAAGAGTCTTCTCTAATTTTAATCCCATATCTGTTCTGAATGGGAAGAATCCCATTAAGCTGGTAACTTCATGGAGAGTATAGAATTCTGGGTACTTTTTTACTTGTTCAATGCCAGCTTTTAAAGTTTGCTAGGAAATAAAAAGAAGATAAAAGTAATTTGTAAAAAAACAAAGTAATCTTAAAATAAAGAAAATATTTTCATTACATGTGGATATAAAATTACACATCCTAACATATGAGCAAGAGCCTATGGTGATGAAGGAAGAAGTTCAA
>NW_006400014.1:1151686-1154530 GCF_000299155.1 Elephantulus edwardii
GCTTGGGAGGGTTGAGGGGCAACGCAGGAGGGGAAGACCCTCTATGAGATGGATTGATTCGGTGACTGGGGTAATCGGGATGGGTGTGTCAGAGGCGGTACGGTTGGCGCAGGATAGAGCAGGGTTTAGGGCTGTTGTGCATACGGTCGTTATGAGTTGGAAACGACTCGACGGCACATAACAACAACATATATTAGCTTAAATTCATTAATAACAAACTAGGTATATGGTATATTCTTTTGATTTAATTTCTTACTTTTTCTAACTATTTGGTTTTAACCTGTTTGAAACACTAATATATAATCATATTAAAATCAGTAATCTGAAAAAATTATTATTCTGATTAAAATTAAATAGTTGAGAAAATATAATTTTCTAGGTTATTTAAAGGCTGTCAAAGAAATCAAAACACATGAAAACTTAAGCATACTTAACTATAATAAAAATTATATGAATGATTTGAAATAAGTTTACTATCCTAAAAGCTTCTCACCCACAATAAACTAATGAATGAGTTATTGTACAGGTCATTCTAGCAACAATTTAAAAATTAATGAGAAATGGTATAACTAGTTCAAAAGATGGATTTGTTACTTTCTTCTTCTTCCTTAAGTTCTTTATGATGACTCAGTATGAAAAGTAATAAAGGAAATAAAATTCACCGCTTTATCTAGGAAAAATACATGCCACTTCTAATGAGATGTAAATAACTTAAAAAGGCATAGGAGATTTGGGGGGTGGGGGGAGATTTATGATTAAAGCACACAGAGAATTTTAAAAATACCAATTTTTTTCTGTCCATAATTAAACATGAATCTTTGGAATAAAATTTAGATCTCAAAAACTTCTGTGGCTGTTGTATGCCAGTGAATCAATCTCAACTCACAGTGATGCTACATGGCAGAGCAGAATTGCCCCACAGGGTTTCCTCAGCTGGAATCTTTATAGGAGAAAACTGTGAGTCATATCCTTTGTGGAGTAGCTGGTAGGTAAGTCTAAACTGCATTATTCTGGTTAGCAGCTAAGTGCTTACCTATTGCACCATCAAGACTGCTTTAGGAATAATTTCATCAGGTATACATTTCAATATATCTGTCCATTGATAGTTTCATATACCATATATGGCCTTCTTTCTCTAACCCCCAACTCCTCCTATCTTTTCTCCCCTCCTCTACTATCTTTTAGTTTTCTGTTCTTTACAATGTTGATCTTGATACTTAATTAAGGTTATCACTTACAATGAATGTGGATATAGGTTAATAAGTTTATTTTGGAAAACAAACTTATCAACCTATAAAGAAGGTATTTATTGTTTTAAAAAAACCTAATTTTCTGCAAATATATATATACACAAACACATACAATCTCATTTCTGTTAATTTTCTTAATAAAAGTAGAAAGCAAAACTTTGAAGAAAACTTTTTACTTTTTATTTTTTTTTATTTTTATTTTTGTGTGAGTGTACCGTCAAATCAGATCTGACTGGTACAGGAGGAGATTGTCCCTCCTTTTCCCAGCAGAGCATCTGGTGGATTCGAACCATGTGCCTCTGGGATTGTAGTTGCAGCTCCTTGCCACTAGGCCACTAGGGCTCCCCTGAAGAAAACTTTTTAAAAGCCCCAGTACGAAGTAACAAAATCAACAAACTACAAATCTCTTTTAATCCTTTGCATTTCAAGCAAAAGAAGTCTCTTCAGAAAATTGCCCATTTCATAATATATAACCTCTGTAGGTACGGCATGTATGAATGAATACATGGATATAAAATTTAAAAGAGAAAAAAAAGATATTTTAAAAATAAAATGTGATCCTTCTCTTTGAGGTGTATTGCAGTATGGTTACCAACATTACAGCACCTTGTAAAAACCAAGTTACTGATTTGACTCCTTGAACAAATCCTCTGAAAAAATAAAGACATTCTAGTCTTTTATTGCATTACAGGTTAGCAGCAGAAGAAAAATCTGTAATTAGAGAGCTCAAACACATGAAATCTGTACTTTCTGATAATTAACACTCACTTTAAGCAGTTAATTGTCTACACAGTTTTAAAGTAACAATTAGCTCAGAGTTTGGAAATGGAACACGGAGAGCTGTCCTCTAAGTCAAATGGAATGGCATTCCTACTGTATCTTAATGCACTTATCACAGTATGTATGATTCTGTAGCAAGGGCCAATCAACATCTTAAAAAAAATGTCAGACTCCCTTACTCTTTTACCCTATTCTGGCTTATTCTGGATTTACAGAAGTTTTTCAAGAGCTAATGCTCTTATCAAGATTTGATAGCGACATACCTACTGAGTAAAGTCAAGAATATCCTGAATCAATGCACTAAGTTACCCTTTTACACCAACAGACAAAGATCGGTTTGAATCTTTTCTTTTTGCCTCTTTGAGAATCCTGAGACAATTAACTAGCAAATAAAATGAGGCAGGCAAGACACCACTACAAATAAAAGAACTAGACTCTAAATAATTTTAAACGAGTTTTTAAAAAGTAAGAAACTTTAAATTAACAGTCCCAAATGTGTAAAAAGGGCAGATGGTACATAAACATCTTGATTTTAGGATTCAACGGTGTGGGGAATGAAACCATTTCATGCGTATTTCATGTCTCAAAACTACTACGTAAATTTATTTTTTACTTTTTTAGATGTTGTTGTTGTTATGTGCCGTCGAGTCATTTGCGACACATAGCGACCCTATGTACAACAGCCCTAAACCCTGCTCTATCCTGTGCCAATCGCACTGCCTCTGACACACCCATCCCAATTACCCCAGTCACTGAATCAATCCATCTCATAGAGGGTCTTCCCCTCCTGCGCTGTCCCTCCACCCTCCCAAGC
>NW_006400014.1:1162320-1163287 GCF_000299155.1 Elephantulus edwardii
GGAGAGGAAGACCCTCGATGAGATGGATTGATTCTGTTATTGGGGTGGTGGTAATGAGTGTGTTTGAGATGGTGAAGTTGGCATAGAATAGAACCACATTTAGGGCTCTTGTACATAGGGTCGTTATGAGTTGCAAAAGACTCGATGGCACATAACAACAACAACGTATCTTAAAGAGATTAACTGGTTAAGATTAGTGGTGCGCCTAGCTATTAACAGAAAACAGATTATCCGGGAGGCTGGGCTCTATGAGGAGAAATGTGGGGTCAAGATGGGTGAACGATCTATCAACAATCTGCATTATGCAGATGACACAACCCTGCTTGCTGAAACTAAGGAGGACCTGAAGCACCTGCTGCAGAGGGTCAAGGATTGCAGCCTCCAATATGGATTGAGGCTCAATGTCAAGAAGACAAAGATTGTCACCACTGGACCAATTGGCAGCATCAGGATGGATGGTGAAGAGATTGAGATTGTACACAGCTTTAGTTTGCAAAAGAAAAAATATTTATATTGAGCACTGCAATCCCAGAGGTATGCGGTTCAAATCCACCAGATGCTCTGCTGGAGATGGAGGGGCAATCTCCTCCTGTACTAGTCAGATCTGATTTGACGGTACACACACAAATAATAATAAAAAATAAAACAAAAAGAAAATTTACATTGCGCTTTGTATCAGATATTATTCTAGGCACTGGTTAAATCAAAGTGCAAAAAATAACTACATATAAAAACATGTACAAAAATAAACAAAAATAAAATTTTTTTTTAAAAAAAGTAAAGAGAACACTGAAGATGATGTTCTTTGTAACAGTGATCAAGAATATACTCATTTGTTTTCTCCTGGACACAGAGCCTATTAATTGGTCCTAAAAGCCTTCTGAGGTCCCAACTCTTCTATTTCTTAGTTACTGGAATGTACGGAAAACCTCATAAGCAGTTCGTTACTTCACCTCTACCTTGCATG
>NW_006400014.1:1163387-1170355 GCF_000299155.1 Elephantulus edwardii
AATCCTGATGCCACTGTCATAATTTACTTGGGTTTTGCAAAAAATTTTTATCCTGGTTGTCTGTTACTTTTAACTTTAAAAGGAGAATAATCTGTGCTTATCTGCTCATGTAGTTGAGAGCATCCATCATAATCGTATACATGCTTATTTACTGGACAACTACAGGATTATGTTTGTACCACAAGATCTATTCATACTTAATGGAGATGAATTAAAATCTCCTTTTTTATATTTATTATTAATTTCAATGAAAATTTACAGAGACTTTGGATTTCCATTCATTCACTGTTGCACTTTTCTCTCCTCCCAAACCTCCCCCCTAGTACACTACCCTGCTGGAAAAGTAAAATTCTTTCATTGTTTTACAATCCCTCCCCACTAGTATACTACCCTATTGGAAAAGGAAAAGAAAAATTCTTTCATTGTTTTACAATCCCTCCCCGCAGGTTCACTCCACTATACAGTCTTTGCTCGGGACTCCTGTCATGACAAAAATACCTAATAACATATCCCTCTTAAATAGTTTTCTCCCTCATCTGTTTCAATGCAGTTATTGAACCCATCTTTCTCAGTCTCCCCCTAACTCCGAGGTCAGTCCTGTTTACAACAGTGGTCCCATGCAGTATTTGTCTTTTTGTGACTGAGATACTTCACATAGCATAATGTCCTCCAGGATCACCCCTTCTGAATAATATTACATGAGTTCCTTGTTTTTCAATGCAGTTTACTATTCCACTGTGTGAATACACCACAGCTTCTCTATCTATTCATTCATTGATGGCACTTAGGTTGTTTCTAACTCCTTGCTATTGTGAACAAAGCTGTGATAAACATGGGGGTGCATATAAAATCTCCTACTTTCTTAATACAGATGTGTGTATCAGGTGTACACTCCAGTCACTTGTATACACTGGCTGTTTCGTAGCAGCACAGTCAATCATTTTCACCATAATCACTGTAACCCTGGTAGCCACTGTTCCTTCTTTCATGGATACTAGACATCTTTTTCCACACTGAGTCTAAATGAAAGCTAGCACTGAAAGATTGGCCCAGACATCCATACTCCTTCTTGGAGATGTTATCTTTACTCTCCGACTTGGAAATTCCATGGCCATGTGGTGGAGTTTGCGACTGTTGTCTGATGGTTCCAAATGAAAGTTCCAAAGGCCAAATCTTTGCCAATTAAGTCTCTGGAATGCTATAATGCAATGTAAATTTTCCCCGCCTTTTTTGTTTTTCCCTACTGTAGGCCCCTCTCTAAGTGTCAGATATCTAGATATTCTGGCTTTTGATTATTCAGATCAGTAACAATATCTGCCCATTTTTTTTACAATGAATAGCAGGATGTTTTCTACTTGATTCTCCAATTAAGATCCAATATTCTACTTCTTGTGATGAGAGGACCCTGAATGAATGAATGAATGAAGCTTTATTAGCTTTAACAGGGGTTGCCTCAAAGCCAATGGGACAAAAATAATGATTCTGGTGATGAAAGATAGCCAGCAATTCATCTTTCAATCCATGAGTTAACTTTGAAGCAGTTTCTCCAGCAGTTTTATTCTTCCCATGAGGTTTATATAGAACATAAGAACATCCTTTCATATGGAAGTGGTCATTAAGTTGCCGAAACCATCATATAAGCATTGTATTTCCAGTGAATGGGCCAAACCTAAAATCTTCAAATGGGGGTTGGAAGCCCAAAATACGTAAAGCTTCTTCCTGGGTAACAGGTGGAAGATTTCTGGCTCCTATTGTGCTATATATGACATTCCAACAAGAAATTAATGAGGAGATACCACAAGAAGTCTTATATATTGTGTTCAACTTTACAATACCATTGTCTTAGGTCTAATACTTAATTGCTGCTTACTATCCTCCAGAGGAGAATGCTGAGGACACTTTTTTTGATGTCTTCTTTTTTTAACTGAACTTGTTTCAAATTTGTGGTCACTGCATCAAATTCTGATTTATCAATTTTCCAAGCAAGATGTAGCTTGTCCGGGCTACTGGTTAAGTTTTCCAAGCTATTTTCTTTATTACAGATGATTTCTGATGCACTAGTATGTATGCCAACTTATCTGGAAGAATTCTTTCCAGCAGACAGAGAGGTACTATCAGAGAGGCAAGATAAGTGTGTTTGAACTAGTTTTGTTTTTTATTATTTTTGTGTGCGTGTACGGTCAAATCAGATCTGACTGGTACAGGAGGAGATTGCCCCTCCTTCCCCGGCAGAGCATCTGGTAGATTCGAACCATGCACCTCTGGGATTGTAGTTGCAGCTTCATGCCACTAGGCCACCAGAGCTCCCCTTGAACTAGTTTTATAGACTGAGGTTGCCTGGCTGAGAAAGGCATAGTCTGAACAGATGGCATAAATTTTTTTCCCAAGTATAAGTCACTGGACAACTCCATGGATAATGACCATCTCCTTTAGGACCCAACGGTGCTCCAGAAGCATTTGTGCAGAAAGATTCTACAGCATCTTGTAGATTCTCTTTAGAAGACTCTCTGTCAGGTCTGTGTTCACCATTTCCAGAATCATTTGAGCTTCCTGTTTCTGCAATGTTAGGCATTAAATCTAAGTAAAAAATTATGTTATTAGAAAGAAGGTACAAGTCTTCTGCTTTGCGAAGAACAACTTTAACAACTATCTACAGGATTCTACAAAAACTCGAAAGCTATGGAACTGACTCCTCCAGCATACTGGTCACTACTGTATTACCAGGAGTCAAACCTGTGGTAGAATGGTTAAAGACCTCAGCTGATTCAATCCACCAGCATTCATCAGATACTGTGACAAGTGAGGATCCCCCATTAAGGAAGTGAGGTGTTGTAAGTGGCTCCCGTGCATGATGCTGTGATGGAGCCAGGCTTCAGGAGAGCCAGGGGAGAGCCTGTGCCTCAGGTCTGTAGGCTCAGCCACAGAGGGCAGGCCAGAGACTGCAGGCAGCAGGGTGGTCACTGCCAAGCCAGTGTGGAGGGGATGCTGGCTGAACTCCCTGAGACGCAGTTGGGGAGAGCCCTGGGCCCAGGGTGCTGCCCTTATTTATGTTAATTTCTAATATTAACTTTCACCCCTAAATTCTCTCTCCTACAGAAGTCACTACAAGAACTTGAGCATTAAAATTAATAAGGTTTGTGCGATGCACATAAATATGGCCTGTGCAATACAAAGACTAT
This sequence comes from Elephantulus edwardii, assembly GCF_000299155.1. Taxonomy (NCBI): domain Eukaryota; kingdom Metazoa; phylum Chordata; class Mammalia; order Macroscelidea; family Macroscelididae; genus Elephantulus; species Elephantulus edwardii. The sequence goes on from NW_006400014.1 coordinate 1,166,567, forward strand.
TTTGGTTCACTAGCTATTTGTGCATCATTTTGGTTAAACTGTGAAGGAGGCTAAAGTGCTTTTAGATGAGTTTTACTTATTTATTTATGACAAGCGGAAAAATAAAAACCAAAGACAATTTTATACTTATTTTCAGCATACTGTATCACTATCAAAGATATTTCACAATTGCTAAGTATATTCAAGCAACCGAAAGACCATTATTTAGTTTAAAAATGTTTTTAACTATTTTTTAAAAAATCAGTTAAAAGTAAATAGTGTTAATAGTTTCAGACTCTTCACATCACTATCCCCCTAAATGCTATTTAATACTGAAAATATCCTGAGAAGTAAAGACATGAAAAGTGTACACAGACACCCAATATAAATCTGTCTTTATAAAGAAAGCAGAAAAGACAATGTTCCCTAAATTTTATTTTGTGTCACAAAGGAAAAATATGGGCAATATTCCACACTTTTGAAACATAAAAATTTAATAGATAACATTTCTGGAAGTGTGGTAGAGCACATACTTAGAAATTAAAATAAAACTAAATGGTGGATGAATTACAATTAACAATTTCTATGTCTTGTTGACCTTAGTATCACACAAGAAGAATCTCTAAGGATCAAAAAGAAATATACCACAAATATGAGCGAGGAAAAGCAGGAGTACTAAGCACTAAATAAATGTAAAAAAAGCAAAATGGCTTTAGGGCTAAGATTTCAAACAGTTATAAAATTAGGTAGAAAGCTGAACATGACAGCAGCATGATGTGTTCAGAATCACAGAAATCCTGATGGCTTTAGACTTAGGCCATCACATCAAGGGCTGGTCAAGGGGAAAGGGGTGTTGAATGGTGTAGGAAAAGTAGGAAGGGATCATGGTGGAGTAGGGAAAGAGTGGATAAAAAAATAAAAACCAAAAACCATGTTGCAAGGGTGAGCAATAACAATGAATCTATTGGTCATTTTTCTAACTAGGTAAATGTTTTTCATCTGCTCTTTCCTGTAAAATACTTGTCTGTCAGATACTATTTTATATATATAAACCCCACCCCCAGACACACACCCCAAACAAATACACAAATTGAGACAGACTAGGAAGAAGGATTGGCCATCTACTTCCGAAATGACAGGCCTTCGAAAACCCTATGTACAATAGAGCACACTTGGACTAGCAGACATGGCAATTGAGACTGAGATCTTAGAAATGGAAACGCAAAGAATGAGGAACAGTTGTAAGCAGACACTAGTGATTTGGAACGTGGAATGTGAGACATGAATGTCAGAAAATTGAACTTTGTTAAGAAAGAAATGGAACACATAAATATTGACATACTAGGTATTGGTGAAAGGAGATGGCTTGGCATGGGACATTTTGAATCAGATGATCTTATGACTTACTATGCCGGGGATGAAAAGGTGAGAAAAAAAGGGGTTGGTTTCATAATTAAAAAAGTCATTTCTAGATCCATACTGAAATACAATGTGGTGAGCGACAGGATAATATTCATACGCATACAAAGAACTCCAGTGAATACCACTATCATTCAAATAAATGCACCAACAACTAAAGCCAAAGAGGAAGAAAGGGAAGATTTCTATTAACTTTTGCAATCAGAAATTGATCAAGCATGCAATCAAGATGCATTGATAATAATGGGCCACTGGAACGCAAAAGTTAGGAACAGGGAAGAAGGATCAGTAGCTGGAAAATAGGGACTCAGTGACAGAAATGAGGCTGGAGATAGAATGAAAGAATTCTGCACATTCAATGATTTATTCATTGCAAATACCTTTTATAAGAAACATAACCGCAGGCTATACACATGGATTTCACCTGATGGTATGCATAGGTATCAAATTGATTACATTTGTGGAAAGAATCTCTGGAGAAGCTCAGTATCAGCTGTGAAAACCAGGCCGGGTGCTGATTTTGGGACAGACCATCAACTACTCATATTCAAGTTCAAGCTGAAGTTGAGGAAAATTAAATCAAATCCATAGGAACCAAAATTTGACCTTAATTCTGTCCCACTCCAATTTCAAAACCATTTCAGGACAAGTTTGAGGCCTTGAGCACCAATGAGCGTAGACCAAATGAGCTCTGGGAGGATATCAAGCAAATCGTCCATGAAGAATGCAAAAGATCATTACAAAGGCTGAGGAAGAAAAGACCAAGATGGATGTCAGATGAGACTATGAGTATTGCATTAGAGCGCAGAGAAGCCAAAACTAAAGGAAGAAATCAAAGAGCTGAACAGAAAATTTCAAAGGCCGCTTGGGATGACAAAGCAAGATACTATAACGAAATGTGCAAAGAGCTGGAGTCAGAAAAATCAAAAGGGTTGAACCCGCACAGTGTTTTTTAAACTGAAGGAGTTGAAAAACAAAGTGAAGCCATGGGTAGCAATACTTAAAGATACTTTGGGTACAATGTTAAATAATCCAGAAAGCATTAAAGGAAGATGAAAGGAGTACACAGAGTCAATGTATCAGAAGGAAATGGCTGACAAAGAAGAATTTCGTGAAATAACCTATGAGCAAGAGCCTGTGGTGATGAAGGAGGAAGTTCAAGTTGTTCTGAAGGAATTGGCAAAAAACAAGGCTCCAGGAGTTGATGACATACCAATTGACATATTTCAACAAACATACGCTGCCCTGGATATGCTCACTAGCTGCCCTGGATGTGCTAAGTTGTGCCAAGAAATCTGGAGGACAGCCAGCTGGCCAAATGACTGGAAAAGATAGATAGTTCTTCCCATTCCAAAGAAAGGTGACTCAACAGAGTGCGGAAATTATCGAACAATATCATTAATATCACACACAAGCAAGATTCTGCTGAAAATTAACAGAGAACTGCCAGGTGTGCAGGCTGGACTGAGAAGAGGTTGTGGTACTAGGGATATTATAGCTAATGTTAGACGGATCTTGGCAGAAAGCAGAGAATACCAGAAGAATGTCTATCTGTGCTTCATTGACTATGCAAAGGCTTTTGACTGTGTGGATAACAAGCAATGCTCCTTGTGAGAAGAATGGGAATCCCAAAACATTTGATTGTGCTAATGGGAAACCTATACTTGGGTCAAGAAGCAATCATCAGAACAGAGCAAGGAGACATTACATGGTTCAAAATCAAGAAGAGGGTCTGTCAGGGATGTATTTTGTCTCCATACCTTTTCAATCTGTATGAAGAACAGATCATCAGAGATGCTGGGCTGTACGAGGAGTAATGCTGCATCAGGATTGGTGGAAGAGTCATCAATAACCTGCGTTATGCAGATGCCACAACACTGCTCACTGAAACTGAGGAGGACCTGAAGCGATTGCTGCAGGTCAGGGACTGCAGCATTCAATACAGATTGAAGCTCAACATCAAGAAAACAAAGATTCTCACTACTGGGCCAACTGGCAGCATCAGTACGGACGGTGAAGAGCTTGAGATAGTTAACAGTTTTAGTTTACTTGGCTCCACAGTCAACATTCTTGGTAACAGCAGCCAGGAAATCAGGAGACGAATTGCACTGGGAAAGTAAGCTGTGAGGGACCTCTCAAGAGTACTGAAGAGCAACAATGTCGGGCTGGAGACTAGGTGTGCCTGATCCAGGCTACAGTCTTCGCAATTACGTGTTATGTATTGGACAGTTGGACAGTGAATAGGGATGATAAAAAGAGAATTGATGCCTTTTGAGCTGTGGTGCTGGAGAAGAGTGTTGACTATACCATGAACTGCTAGGAGAACAAACAGGTTTGTCCTGGAGAGGGTGAAGCCAGAGTGCTCCTTGGAGTCAAGGATTCTAAAGCTTC
>NW_006400014.1:1172097-1200670 GCF_000299155.1 Elephantulus edwardii
AAATGTTCATTAAAACTAATAAAATTTAATAATAATAATAAAAAAAGGAGAAAAAAAACCAGAATATACTCATTGATAGGTAACAATTGCTCAGAAAGCAACCTTAAAGAATCAAGGCAAAAAAAATCTATGCAAACATGGGAAGCAGGTATCTTTGCAAAAACGTAGGAACAGTGAATGTTAAGGGTCTCAAAGTTTGGGACCTTTTTGCTTGGAATAGTCAAGAAAGAGGAAAATGGTCAATAAGACAGAGTTGAAGATGAAGCTGGAGAGAAGACATACATCAAGTTTTGTATTATAATATGTGATACAGATTCTGCATTTTCTTGAATAAGATAGGAAGACATTTGCAAGTAGCAAAATAAGGGGATATGTTTTTAAAACACTGCTATGGTTCCTGCAAAATCACTATTAAACTAAAAACTGCCTGTTCCTTTTCCTTATGGAAAAGTTGACATTACTTTTGAATATATTTATTACTGGTGCTATGTACAATTGAGTCAGTATTGACTTAGTTAACCCTCCAGGGTTTTCAGAGCCAGACACAGGAGGAGACAGCTCATCTTTCTCCCACGTATTTCTTACCACTATACCACCAGTACTCCTTGTATGATATCTAGGTATAGAGAATATAAAAGCCAAATTCAACTTTTTAGGCTTATACCAGTTCTTTTGGGTAATAATAACAACATAATTTCACTTTTAAAAACATTTTGTTTTAAGCAAAAGACTAATTCTCATCCCACCTCAATTTATAGTGATTTAAATTAAGGCTTTAAAAAAAAATAATCTGGACTCGTGTTAGTGTTTACAGAGAAGCTGAATTTCAAAAATTTGTATTAATAGTTAAACAAAGTGTTCCAAAGTTCTCTTAAGTCCTCTGACAGACTGTAGGATAACTGTTTTGTTAATATATTTGTATGAATGATTTAAATATGAAAAGATGAGTAAAGAAAATTTTACCCATAGGTGAAGTTTTATCACTTGGTGGTTGGTAGGTTTGAGTCTTTGACTTTTCAGTTAGCTGCTGAGCTCTTGATTGCAGTCAAGACCCTTCCATATATGGGATACTAACTCTGGGATGTGGCCAGGAGGGACCAGTCCTTGAAGAAGAACATTATCTTGTAATAGTGGAGGGACAGCACAGGAGAGGAAGGTCCCAGATGAGATGGATTCACACAATAAATGGGGTCATAAAGTAGGTGTGTTGGAGACAGTGAGACTGGCTCAGGAAAGAGTAGGGTTCAGAGCTATTATACATAGGGCTCTATGAGTTTCAAGTGACTCAATGGCATATAACAACTAGGGCAAACATTTGATTAACTGCTATTGCATATGAACCATATCAATCTACTCTGATTTATGTACAAATTCATTTAAACATTGATTTAGGAATAGACCTACTCATAATCAGGGGACTATCTTCATTAGATGATTTCAAGTCGTTACTAAGTTTCTACCTATTTAATGCATAGTAAATAAGTTGATCTATATACTGATATTTCCATATGCTTTTGGAAAGATCATTATACATTTGAGAAAGTTTCCACTGTCTTTTACTTAATTTTACACTTCACATAAATGTAGTATTATTACCTCTGTGAAGAGATGAGCATCTTCAGAAAGCATATTATAATCCTGTGCACATTTCTTTGCAGAATTCTGTAAAAACTTCAGGAATTCAGTAACTTCTTCATTCACATGCTTTTTCATATCCTAATTTTAAAAGAACAGAAATGTCTTAGGATAAAGTTGGTTAAAAAATGATCACTTCTCAAATATTGTTCTAACTTTTTCTTAAAGTATAATGAAAGGATCACATGCAGAGCAGAAACTACAGAGAAAAAGTTAATAAAAATTATTATATAATAATAATCATTGTCATCAAGTCTTGTTATCAAAAATGCCACAAAAATAAGAAAAGCAAATGACTAACATTGCAATACATGTGTGTGGATTAATGAGTTTATAAAGCAAAACCTATGAGAGAAAGTACTTTATGGACTGTTTGTTTTATCAGCTTTGCAAGTTTTCTGCCTTTGACAGGGTGGAGTCATACCATGATAATGATTTTACTACAAAGACATCCAACAGAGAGAGGATCATCAAAATCACTTGGAATTTAGAAGTTATTTCAATGTCCAGTCAGAAGGTAGTAGCTCCATAAACTAGGCAGTTGAGACTGCTACTATGTAAGCAATCAATTGGAGGGATATGCTCAGAAATGGGCAAAATGGTTACATTTTAATAGAGCCAACAAAAGAATTATAGCACTCACCACCTGCCATCAAATAAACTCCTTATTCAGTACTGTTAATATGACTATACCTAAAAATCTAGGAGGCAGTCACTTTTATTGGCAATAAGAAATTTTAATTTCTTATTTTTACTGAAAGTGAAGAGTAGAATACATACCAAGTACTGCAAATAGTCATTCTTACTTGTTGCAACATCTCTGGAATTTGCAGGAACTTTTGCATATTTAATCAACAAATCCACATAACTCCTCTGCTCTCTCTGTGAGAAACGAGAGAAACGAGGATAAGGAACTCTTGGTTTTGGAAGAAGAACCATTCCAACTGTAGTTTTAACTTTTTCTTTTGCTTGAGCTGCTGAACTAACTGCCGGCTCATTTTCTACTGAATTTGCTGAAGCGTTCAAATTTTCGCCTATACGTCTGGAAAAAAACAATAAAATACAATTTAGAAATATGTGCTTTTTACATGAAGATTACTATCATAGAACTTCATGATTCTCAATCACCAGGGAGAATATAGTGTGATTAACACAGTAAATTCTAGATTATTATCTATCTCTGCCACCTGCATTTTGACGTTCATCTACTTAGTGTAGATTAAGTATTCTGCAGGATTGGATCACATTGCAAACCTACCTTCAGCTCCTTGATGGAGGGGAAAAGGCACACATATGAAACTAGCTACTCAATTTGCAAAACTTTCTTACTGAAAAGAGGTAAATCACTCTCACTAATTAACATGTAGGTACTTTATGATAATATTTTACTACAATGCAAGTTTTGTTTTGTTTTCTAATGCCATTTGAGCAAGTTTTATTTTGGTGGGGTTTTGTTCTGTTCTGGTCACCCAGAACTTCCATCATTGTGCTTAAATTCTTCAGTAAGATCCCAGTATGGTAGGTTAAAGTCACTAAGGGAAGGTTCTGGAGGGGTCAAAATCTTGAAAGTTCATTGCAATTCTATGATTTGTGACTTCTACCTTCATAATGAAAAAAAAAAAACCCACCAAAAAACAAACCAAAAACAACAAACCAACCCCAAAACAACAAATCCAAAAGAAACAATATTGAACACTGTGTACCTTATTTTATAAGGAAAGTAGTAGTGGTTCTAGAAAAGTTGTACAGTAATTTCACTTTTGGCCATACATTTGAAATATGGCTGCACCGCAAAAATCTTTATGTGTTATATGCATGGAAAAGAGAAATCTTAGCATTATCTGTAATGAACTGTAGTAGAGGAGGAAGCAACACCAAGAGAACCTGTTACTGTATTTGTTTATGAAATGTTATTCCTCAGTTCTGGAGTCCATGGGTAGTATGAAAACACTCAGTTAACGGAAAGGTAGGACAAATGGCACCTTAGAAGAAAGGCCTTGAAAAAAAGACCTGGTGATCTACTCTGAAAAATGAGCTACTGAAAACCGCATGGAACATAGTTCTACTCAGAAACATAAGGTTGCCGTAAGATTTTGTTTGCCACCAACCTGATTACCCTCAATTTTAAAGACTATCATTTTACCATCCCTTATTACGGTAAATAGATACAAAGTTTCTTACTGTGTCAGTATTTAAAATATATTTCCATTTTAAGTATTCAATGTAATCCAAATTTTAAATAGATTTTAAAAATTCAATTGAAAAAGCTACATTTCCTTAGGCAGCAAGGAATGACAACAACTCAAATTTCAAACACAGTAAATATAATAATGAGTTGGCTGAAACTAAATAGGAATCTACAGAGGAAGGGAAAGTAAGTAGATGGACTTTGTTGATTAATTCTTGCTCCATTCACAAAAATTTTAGTCATCACTATGTGCCAATCCTATAAGCTAGATATACCTCTAATATTGAACAAAATACAATTTTTCTCTAGGATGTTACAATCAAATATTTATGTTATGTTACAATCAAGTATTTATGTATATTAACCTCATATGACTATGGAGATCTCAGGTTTCCAAATACAACATACAGAACGCATATCTGAGAAAAATTCTAAACGTTATTATGGTCAGAGATGAGAATAAAGGAGGAGAAACAGCCACAGCAACGATTCTCAACCTTCCCAATATTTATTTCCCAAAGATACTGTGGAAGCTTGTGAAGTGTGGCTGCACCTGAGCCATCATAATTAAAGGAGAAAAGGAAGAAAATAAAAGCTGGTGAAGAGTACTAGATGGAATACTATTATGTTAGGTGCCAACAAGTTGGTTTTGACTCATTGTGACCCTATGTACCGCACAAAATGAAACGCTGTTCTCTCCGGCGCTATTCTCACAACAGCACATATATTTGAGCCCAATGTGGCAGCCACTATCATTCTCACTGATACTGTCCTCTCATCAAGAGTATTCTGCTTTTTTCACTCTACCTTTGCCAAACATGATGTTCCTATCAGGAGATTGACCCTTCCTTGTCTCTAAAATAAGTGAGACATATTCTATTCTTGTCTCTAAGAAATATACAAGACAGATTTGCTTGTTCCTCTGGTGGTTCAAATGCAACAATTTTTTTTCTATTGTTCTTTTTTGGCTGCCCAGCTTTCAAATCTGTATGAAGTGTTTGAAAAGATCATTGTCAGGCACATTTTAGTTTTGAAGGTGGTATCTTTGACTTTTATTCTTTTAAAGAGGTCTTCTTATTAAATTTATTTTTAATCTTATACTGGTTAACTTACAAAGTTCATATGTATTGTTTTTCATACCGGATTTCCCCATTTCCTTCACCCCTGCCTCCACCCATCAAATGATGCGACCCTATGATTAACCCGCCCATCCTCACTGTCACCACCCTCCCCAACCATTGGATCTTCACACTCATTTTACAATAATGGTATTTTTCATTATGGGATTGAGTTTCAAAATCATTGCTCCTGCATGCTGACTAGTATTCCATCACATAAACATATCATAATTTCTCAATCCATTAAATTGTGGCGGGACACTTTGGCTGTTTTTATGTTCTCGTGATGGTGAATAATGCTGCTATGAACACTGGTGTACAAGTATCCTTTTGTGCCTCAGTTTTCATCCTCTCAGGGTATATTTCAAGCAGTGGAATAGCTGTGTCATATGGAAATTCTATGTTCAGCTTTTTGCGGAAGCATCAAATTGCTTTCCAGAGTGGCTGCACCATTTTACAATACCCTCAACAATGTATAAGAGTTCCCATCTCGTCGCATCCTCTCCAGCATTTCAGACTTGCTATCCTGTTAAACTTTGCCGCTGCTACTGGAGGGAGATGGTATCTCATTGTGGTATTACTCTGCATCTGTTTTACTGACAGTAATTCTGAGCATTTCTTTATGTATGTTTGCCATCTGAACATCTTCCTCAGTGAGTAGTCTTTCCATGTCTTTTCCCCATTTTGTAATTGTGTTATAAGTCTTTTTCTTGTGGAGGCCCTGTAGGATTCTGTAAACTTTGGATTTGAGACCTTTGTCTGAGATGGGATTGCCAAATGTTTGTTCCTAGTCAGTAGGCTTTCTTTTCACTCTGCTGGAAAATGGTTTTGAGGGGCACAGGCATTTAATCTTTAGAAGGTCCCATACATCAATTTTATTCTCTCCAGATTGTGCATTTCTGTTTGTATTTGGTAGTCTCCTAAAGAGTTCTTTTGTAGGAGATCTGTCCAATGCAATACAGTATTTGATTTATTTTAACTACTGCTTCCATGGGCATTGACTATGATTTGAACAAATTAAAGCCTTGGCAGCTTCAATACTTTGTTTATCATGACGCAGCTTATTAGTCCAGTTGTGATGATTTTTATTTTATGTTTAGGTGTAATCCTTACTAAAGGCTATAGTTTGTTTTTTTTACCAGTGAGTGCTTTAAATCCTCTTCACTTTTTTGCAAGCAAGCAAAGTGGTATAATAGTATGTATTCTACACAATAAATTAACCCACTGCCATTGAACCAATTCTGTAGAACACAACAGAACTCCTCATAGGGCTGTCAAAATTGTAAATCTTTACAGAAGCAGACTGCTTCCTCTTCTGAGGTTGATGGGTTCTAAGCACCAGGTTTTTGGTGAGCAGTGGGATTCTTTAAACACTGTACCAGTAGGATTCTATCTGCACAACGAAGAATTAAGGTCTGTACAACTTCCAATTAATAAGCAAATCATTCAAGAAGCTGGAATGTATGAAGAAGAATGTGGCATTAGGAAAACTCATCAACCTCAGTTATGCAGATGACACAACCTTGTTTGCTGAAAGTGAAGACAACCTGAAGTACTTGCTCCAAAAGTTCAGACTGTCGCCTTTAATATGGATTAAATCTCAGTATCAAGGAAATAAAAATCCTCAACACTGAACTAACAGGCGACATCTTGATAGATAGAGGAAAGACTGAAGTTGTCAATGATTTCATTTCACTTGGATCTATAATCAATAATCATGGTAAGAACAGTCAAGAAATTAAAATACAAGTTATACTGGGAAAACCTGTTAGGGACCTCTTTAAAGTGCCAAAGAGCAATGATGTCAGTATATAGACTAACGTGTACCTGACCCAAGCTATTGTATTTTCAGTTGCTTCCTATATATCTTAAAGTTGAACAATGAATAAGTAATAAAGAAGAACCAATGCTTTCGAATTGTGGTACTGGCAAAGAGTACTGAATATCGCACAGACTGCCAAAAAGAACAATTCTGTCTGAGAGGAAATGCAACCAGGGTGCCCCTTGGAAGCAAGGATGGTGTAACTTCATCCCACATACTTTGGGCATCCTGTTAAGTGGGGCCGGCCCTTGGAAAAATACTTCATGATCTGAAAGAGAGGGTCAGAAAAAGAGCAGGAGGCCTTCTACAAGATAGAATAACACAGTGACTTTAACAATGGGCTCGAGCATGTGGAAATTGTAAGGATGGTGCAGGATTGGGCAAGGTTCAGATTTGTTGTTCACAGGGCACCAGGAGTTATAGTCAACTCAACGTGACCCAATAACCCTCAAAGATTCCTTCTTATGAGTCTGGTCTCTTACTATTGATGTTGTTGTTATTATTATTTTGTATGTGTGTACCATCAAAGCGGATCTGACTGGTACAAGAAGAGATCATCCCTCCTTCTCCAGCAGAGGATCTGGTGGATTCAAACCACATACCTCTGGGATTGCAGTGCAGCTTCTTGCCACTAGGCCACAAGAGCTCCCTGATGTTGTTGTTATGCGCCGTTGAGTCGTTTGCGACTCATAGTGATCCTATGTACAACAGCCTTAAACTCTGCTCTGTCCTGTGCCAATCACACCATCTCCAGTACACCCATCCCAATTGCCCCAGACACTGAATCAATCCACCTCACAGAGGTCCATCCCCTCCTGTGCTGTCCCTCCACCCTACCAAGCATGATGTCCCTCTCCAAGGACCGGTCTCTCCTCACAACATGTCCAAAGTATGTTAGATGGAGCATCAGAATCCCTGCCTCCAAGGAGCCACCCGGTTTGACCTTTACCAGGATGAATCTGTTTGTTTTCCTAGCAGTCCATGGTACTCCCAATACTCTTTTCCAGCACCACAGCTCAAAGGCATCAATTCTCCTTCTATCCTCCTTAGTCACTGTCCAACTCTCTGGTGCATAACAAGTGATTGCAAAGACCATGGCGTGTATCAGATGTACCTTAGTCTCCAGAGAGACACCATTGCTCTTCAGTACTTTGGAGAAGTCCCTAACAGCAGACTTTCCCATGGCAATATGTCTATATTTTATTCTCTTATTTTTCCATGATTCTGTAATGCTGTAGTTTAAGTGACTTCTCTTAAATCCAATGGTAATCATTTTAACTTGTCCATATAATTTCACATCTTCTCACACAAGATGTGTAGAATTTTTCATAAAAATTTCATTTCTTTTCACAAAATGTATATTTCTCTCCAAACATTTATCCAAATGACAACTAAATCAAAACCTTATATCTTCTACTGTAGGGCTGTTTATGTATTAAAATATTTAACATTTGAATATAAATTATTTTCCTTTTATTTAATCTTTTCTATTAAATTATTCATTACTATTTTATACTCATTGTTTTATTTAATATCTTATATAATTTCAAGAGGAGATTATATTGTTCTTAAAATATTTGTGGTTATTATTTATAGATTTCATTTCAAGCTAGTAAAGGAGGTGTTTATTCCTTATAAATACCTTATCAAAAGTAGGCTGGGTGTTTTGCCCGATAAAATTGACAATTGTAAAAACTAGAATTATGAACAGACAATGGGGGAGTAATAATCCATCTAAGAACAAACTGATTTTTTCCCCCAAATCATACAATATTAGAAAATGGTAACAATTCTAAAAGAAAAAAAAAATTTAAAAAAACCTAGGGCCCTAAATTAGAAAAATACTCTGATAGATAAGCTATGATTGAAAAACCAATCAAGAGAGTTGGTTAGTAAATGAGAAAGAAATCTGGAAAATTAAAATAAGGATACTTTAGGTTGGTTCTGAAACTAATCCAAGTGAAAGAAGACATACTTAGCTACTAAACTTTCTCCAATAACTGTATAAAAATAAGCATATTTTAGGTTAACAAAATGAATATTAACTGCTGATCTTGGGAGAAATGTATCACAGCAAATTGATTTCTCACTAAAAAATGTCTTGAGAGCTATTCAAACCTAACAGTACTGTGTCCGCAACTCTTAACAATGCTGCTTCACAGCTGTCTCTCTGAATATGAGAACATGTCTGTCCTTGTGGCACAAACTGGCAAATTTAATTAAGCTGCTGCAGCAACAAGATGCTGACTCAGATATGCCAGCATATGAATGTCAAGAGATTCCAGCAGTTTAAATTGGCTACATTCAGCAAAGAATGAAATGGCAGCACATCAAGATCATTTCAGTGTGCAGTACTGTCAAAATCTTCATCAGAGTGCAAACCAAAAGCATCTGACAGGGTTTCTCTATACACATTTACAGCATTATATTTTATTTCAGTTGATGGTTTGAAGTTTTTCTCCTTCATTTTGTCAACTACCCCTTTTCCTTTTTTGCTTAAAGTTTCTATTAAAAAAAAAAAGAGAGAATCCAAAACTTTTACTTTCTTGGGCTTTATGCCTATCATTGTGGATAATTTTTTAAAAGTAGGATTTGAGAATAGCATTTCTACTTTCTAAAATCTACTTATACCTCCTAAGTTTACTTTTCCATTACAAATTATAAAAGTGCCATATTTTTCTTTATATTTAAAGTTACTTTCCTTTTTGCTGACTGAAAATGTGTAATAAACTGATGGAATCAGAAATTATGAGTTATAATTAAAATTCATATAAAGAATGTACAGTAAAATATACACTGTTGCTATTTCTACATAAATGGCTAATAGAACATTTTAATTTCTCTTTTATTCTTAGGAGTACTTGCCAAATATTCAATAATAAACATAATTTTTTCCTGGTGTATCACAGAAAAGTAGAATAATACTAATAATTTTTCAACATTTTCCATGCATAATAAAAATATTATTCAAGATTTCCTCTCATTGCATGAAATTTATAGCCTATGCACAGTAAACGGATACTTTTTATCTTGGAATTAACACAATTCAAAGACTTTTTCTGTGGAGGGAAAAGCAATGAATAAAAAACTCACATTTTTTTAAAGCAGTGCAATTAAATGCATCAATATTTTCTTAAAGTGTGTTATAAATGACAAGAGAGTTAAGGCTAATAAAATCAATGCCTAGTTTAACAAATTACAGTAAATGTTTACATTTTCTATGATAAAAGGTAAAGTTACAAGATGCGACTTACAACCTCCAAAAACCCACTGGAGGGTTGGCTATGAATCAGTTGCAACTCAGTGGCCCAGCACAATATTAAATATTTTGCTCCACAGAAATCTAAAGGCGGCTTGTGGCATAGTGCAGGACTGCTAACTAAACAGCTGGCAGTTCAAAATCTACCAGTAGCTAGATTGAGGGAGGAAGATGGGCAGTCTCCTCCCACCAAGCCCCCAAAACCTGCTGGAGGGCTGTCATGAGTGGGAGCTGACACAATAACAGCAGGTTTGGGTTTTCTGGCTTTTTTCAAATTGGAACTCCAAAGAAAAACGAGTAAGTCTAAGAAAAAAAGACTTACAGGATGTGTTTCCAAGCAAATACCTTCTCTCTTACACAAAGTAAAGTCAAAACAAAGTGACAAACCTTTATAAAGTCTGGGTTATTTGCTCTTCTGGAAAAAGAATGGGACTGGAAAAGATCATTAAATTAATCAAGAAGCAACGTGAAGATGAAGAACAAAAGAACATTTAGTATCAAAGGATGAAGGCTGAGGTAAAGTTCATAAAATGGTTAAGATTTTTTTTCAGAGAGGTATGTTTATTAAATTCTCAGACAAAAGAATTGGTAGGTATGCCTTCATTAAAACAAACAAAAGCAATTCTTTAACTGGTAATAACTTCCAAGAAATTAGCTAATCCTAGGAAAAGATACAAGCTGGATAATAGAAGCAGTTAAAAAAAAAAGATGTCCACAGTGCAAGCTCCTTCCTATTAGTTAACTTTCTGCAGCTGACATCTGTAAAGACAGTTCGTATCCCTCTACACACAGTTTCCACACTGAACTGCACACACAGTAATTCTAAATTAAAATCACACACTCTGACAAGTAAATCTTTATGGGAAGATAATGTCCATCTTTCTTCCACAAAGAGGCAGATGGAGTCAAACTGACATCCTTTTGGTTAACAGCCTAAAAAGAAAAGCAATACATCGATACGGCTCCTTAATAATGGACTGTTGTTTATACCATCAAGTAGGAGCCAACCCATAGCTGACCCTCCAGAGGGTTTTCAGATGCATTAAATCATTCACAACAGAAGGAGATTGCCCATCTTTTTCCCATGAAACAAGTGGTGGATTTAAACCATGCGTCTTCAGGTTGGCAATTCAACTCCTTATCATCACTAGGCTCCCAGAGCTCCCTAATAATGGACTAGCTACATGAATACATCTCAATAATAAGGTAATATGCAATCAACAAAAAGACTGTGTATCTGTAGGCACAGATACATAACAAATATACAAAATACTTTTATATGAAAAGAACTAGCCTCTAAAGTAATCTTGTATGACCTCATCTGCGTCTTAAATGGTAAAAATGTCTATATATAAATCCATAAACCTACATATATAACTGTACATGTATAGAAAACGGTCTAGAAGAATATTTACACATACTATCAGAAAAACAGTCAAATAAATAATTACCTGTTAGAAATTACACATAGTTCTTTTAAACTTGGAGCCATCGAATGATCTTTATAATTTTCTCGAGAGAAAAATATCTTAAGGCCATTTTTAGGAGAAATATCCCTGTGAAACATAAGTAATTTATTTGCATTTGACAAGTTAAAAATCTTACCTTAGACTACAAAGTATAATACAATAGTAATTTATAACTTCTTACCCTCCCCATCCACCTTTCCCAATCACTTAATAATAATTTAAATTCCGTAAGATTATAACCTTAGATGTTTTATTTTTTGGACAGCTTCTAGCTTAGGCCTATTCTGAAATTTTCCAGTTCAACAATCAGTCTTGCTTTTTTTTAAAAGTACCCCATTACATAAATGTCAAAGACCTGAGAGTAAAGATAGGCTATTGTTATTGTCAAGTGTTGCTGAGGTGAGAGACTCATAGTGATACTATGAACAACAGATCTGAACCCTGTCCTGTGCCATCCTCATTAACTCTCACATAACTGAGCTCATTGCAGCACTCACTGTGTCAATCTGTCTAGTTAAGGGTCCTT
Organism: Elephantulus edwardii; assembly: GCF_000299155.1. Classification (NCBI taxonomy): domain Eukaryota; kingdom Metazoa; phylum Chordata; class Mammalia; order Macroscelidea; family Macroscelididae; genus Elephantulus; species Elephantulus edwardii. The sequence continues at coordinate 1,184,115 of NW_006400014.1, forward strand.
CTATCTCACTGTCCACCCCACCTTTCCAAGCATGATGTCCAAGGAATGACCTCTCCTGGCAACAGACTCAAAGTATGTGAGTCAAAGCTTTGTCATCTTTGCCACCAAGCAGCACTCTGAATGCATTTTTTCCAAGACATATCTTTGTTGTTTTGGTAGTCCATGGGATATTCAGTGCCTTCTCCAACACATAGCTCAAAGACATTGTCCAGCTCTCCAATGCATAGCAAAGAACTGAAAAGACCATGGCCTGAATCACGTGTACCTTAGTCTTCAAACTGATATCAGTGCTTCTCAATAATTTGGAGAGGTTCCTGAATGCAGACTTTCCCAGTGTAAAACATGATAATGAAAGAGGATAGAATGAAGTATAATGAAGGGCTGTCAGGGGCAGGGCTCACCACTGGCTGCAAGGTATAACATTAAGACACTTTAAAGCTCAAAGAAAATCCTTCTCAACTTCTTTTTATTGCCATGTATTATTTATTTTTATGTATATATTTATTGTTACCCATGGTGGACAGTATTGGGTGGAACTCCCCGATTAAAACAAGCTTGGAAGCAGGAGTGGCATCCACTTCCATAATAGCTTGCCTCCAGAAACCCTATGAACCTGGACAAAGGATGAAAGTTCCCAAGTGTTGAGGATTTTCATTCAGAGGGTCGCTATGAGTCGCCTACGACTCGACAGCACTTAACAACATATTTATTGTTGGTATATACAACATATACTACGTGAAGAAGAGAGCAAACTGTCATTACAAAGAAAGAAGCAGAAGAAAACACCAAAATGGAAGTCAGAAGACATTCTGAAAATTGCACTAGGGTGTCGAAAAGCCAAAACAAAGGGAAGCAATGTTGAAGTAGAAGAGATGAACAAAAAATTTCAAAGGGAAGCTTCAGAAGATAAAGCAAAGTATTATAACAATGCACAAACCTGAAGTTGGGAAATAAAAAGGGAACAATTAGCCTGGCAGTTCTAAAGTTGAAAGAGATTCTATGGGCAACATTTTGGATGATCCAGGAAGCATCAAGAGAAGATGGAAGTAATATACAGAGTCACTGTACCAAAAAGAATTGGTTGATAATGAAAAATTTCAGGAAGTACAATATGAACAAGTGCCAACAGTAATGAAGAAAGAAGTTCAAGTTGCATTGAAGGCACTGGCAAAAAAGAAGGCCCCAGTAACTGCTCAGCTACCAGCCGATCTTGTCAACTAATAGACCCAACAATGGACATCCTCACCAGTATATGCCTAGAAGTTTGGAAGACAGTTCAGAGACTACATTTGGTTCTACAGTGTCAACGGCATATAAAAAATCTACAGTGTCAACGGCATATAAAAAATCTACAGTGTCTCAATAAATTTTATGGCAATGGTAAAGGATAAAATGCATACCTCCTAAGACCTACCCTATAACTATCCAAAAAAATGTTAACTTCTGGCTAGTATATTCTTAATGCATAACTAAAATAAAATACCCAATACCACTGAGTTGGTTCTGACTCAGTGATCCTCTATCAGGTTTCCAAGTCTATAAATCTTTTTATGAGCAAACTACCAATCTTTTTCCTGCAGAGCAACTGGTGGATCTGAATTGCCAACCTTTTATAGTATGCAAAAATTTAGGCATTTTGCTCCTTACTACTTCTTACTATTGACACAGTGGTGAAGTATCTGCTAATCAAAAGGGTGGTGGCTTGAATTCAACAACTGCTCTACAGGAGAAAGACGTGTCAATTTGCCTCCATAAGATTGTTGTTGTTGGGTGTTCTCAAGTCTAGTATGACTAACAGCAACCCTATGAACAATAGAGCTGAATTCTGTCCTACCCTGTACCATCTTCATCATCCATACACACTTAAGCCCACTGCTGCAGACACTGTAAAAACCCTTCTTATTGAGGATCTTCCTCTCCTTCTCTGAGCTTGTATTTTTCCAAGCATGATGTCTCTTTCTAAGGAATACTGATATTCTTGTGTGCTGTCGAGTCAACAATGATGGAAGACCAGAGGAGTTGTGGGATGACATTAAGTTGTCATGCATAAAAAGAGCAAAAGGTGATTATAAAAACAGAGGAGAAAGGAAAAATAAAAATGGATGTCAGAAGAGATTTTCAAAATTTCACTAGACCATTGAGAAGTCAAAACAAAGGGAAAAGATGCTGAAGTAGACAAGGTGAGCAGAAGATTTCAAAGGGCATCCCAAAAAGGCAAAACAAAATACTAAAATGGAATGTGCAAAGAACTGGAATTGGAGAATAAAAACTGGAGAAGATGCGTGGCTCAAGATGAAGGAACTGAAAACAAGTCAAGTCTTAAGTTGCAATACTGAGAGATCCTATAAGCAAAATCCTGAATGAACGAAGAAGCATCAAAAGAAGATGAAAGGAATACAAAGTGTCACTATACAAAAAAGGATGGGTTGACACTGAAATATTCCATAAAGTGCCATATCATAAAGAGTCAATGATAATGAAAGAATAAGTTCAAGCTGCACTGAGGGCTTCAGCAAAAACAGGACCTCCAAACCCAACTATGAAATATTATCTCACCCCAGTAAGAATAGCAAAATTCAACAGAACAGCACACATCAAATGCTGGAAAGACAGACTGGGAAAAAATAGTTGGTAACAATAATATCAACACAGAGAGAGAGAGAGAGAGATCAGCTGGCCCAGTGGACAGAAAGCGATGCTACCAAGCCAAAGGTGGGTGACTTTTAATCCACGGCCCTCAGGACTGTCTTTCATTGTTTTTGTTCAAAAATTCCTCTAGGTCGTATAGCCCTGGTGTGTCCACTTGCTGTACAGAGGTAACTTGTGGTTGCTGTGAGGCTGAACACTGTGACACTGATGTGTCAAATGCGTTAATGGTTGGCTACCCAATGCGGACAGAGAGTGGGGTGGAGCTCCCCAATTAAAACAAGCTTGGAAGGAGGCATGGCATCCACTTCACAAGAGCTTGCCTCCAGAAACCCTATGAACCTGGAGAGAGGATGAAAGGCACCCAAGTGTCAAGGACTCTCCTTAATAGGGTCGCTATGAGTCCCCTGCCACTGGACGGCACTTAACAACAACAACGACATGTCAGATAAGGGACTTACATGTAGAATTTATAAAATACTTGAGCACCACAACAAGACAAAGGTAAACTACAAACTGAAAAATGGGCACAGGATATGAACAGACACTTCATCAAAGAAGACATTAGATGGCCAACACACACATGAAAAAATGTTCAAAATCTTTATCTCTAAGAGAGATGCAAATCAAAACAACTATATCGGGGAGCTCTGGTGGCCTAGTGGCAAGAAGCTGCACTGCAATCCCAGAGGAACACGGTTCGAATCCACCAGATGCTCTGCCGGAGAAGGAGGCGCAATATCCTCCTGTACCAGTCAGATCTGATTTGATGGTACACGCACACAAAATAATAAAAAAAAAATTAAAAAAAAAAACAAAACAAAACAAAACAACTATATCATCTCACCCCAGTAAGAACAGTAAAATTTAACAGAACAGCAAACAACATATACTGGTGAGGGTGTGGAGAAACTGGAACCCTTATTCACAGTTGGTGGCAGTGTAAAATAGTGCAACCACTATGGAAGGCTATATGCAGCTTTCTCAAAAAGCTGCAAACAGAAATGCCATTTGACCCAGCAATTCCACTACCAGGAATACCCTAAAGAAATCATAACTGCCACCCAAACAGAAACATGCACACCTATGTTTATTTCGGCTTTGTTCATAATAGCAAAGAGTTGGAAACAACCTGTGCACATCAACAAACGAATGGATAGAGAAGCTCTGGTGTATTCACACAATGGAATACTATGAAGCATTGAAAAACAAGGAACTCATGAAATATTACACAAAATGGATGACCATGAGGACATAATGCTGAAAGATCTCAGTCACAAAAAGACAAATATGGTATAATACCACTGTTATAAAAGAGGACTGACATAGGGGTTGGGGGGAGACAAATAAAGATGGAATAAATAATGTATATTGGGTTGAAACAGATGAGGGAGAGAAGTGCTTAAAAGGGATATATGATTAGATATTATTATGATAGGAGTTCAGAACAAAGGTAGCATAGTAGAGTGTACTTGGGGGAGGGAATGAATAACAATGAAAGAATTATTATTTTACTTTTCATAAAGAAAAGTGAATTGGGGGGAGGGTGGACAGGGAGAAAAGAGCAACAATGAATGAATGGAAATCCAGTCTCTGTAAACTGTCATTAAAATCAATCTAAAATAAAATTTTTAATAAAAACCCACAACAACAAATAATGCTGGGGAGGTTGCGAAGAAACTGGAACCTTTATTCACTACTGGTGGCAGTGTAAAATTGTGCAATCACTATGGAAGGCTGTACAGCGTTTTCTCAGAAAGTTACAAATAGAAATACCATTTTGACCCAGCAATTCCACTACTGGGAATTTACCCTAAAGAAACCATAACTGCCACCCAAGCAGATATACGCACACCCATGTTTATTGTGACTTTTTTCACAATAGCAAAGTGCTGGAAACAACCCAAGTGCCATCAACACACGAATGGATAGAGAAGCTCTGGTATATACACACAATGGAATACTATGCAGCACTGAAAAACAAGGAACTCAAGAAGTATTATACAAAATGGGTGACCCATTAGGCTGAGTGAAATATCTCAGTCACAAAAGGACAAATATTGCATAGGGCCACTGTTGTAAAACGGGACTGACATCAGTGTTGAGGGAAGACAGAGAAGGATGGGATGAATGACGTATACTGCATTGAAATAGATGAAGGAAAGAACTGTTTAAAAGGGATATATGATAGGGTATTATTGTCATGACAGGAGTCCAGAATGAAGGCTGCACAGGAGTGGACTTAGGGGGAGGGATTACATAACAATGAAAGAGTTTTTCTTTTACTTTTCAAGAAGAGTGAATTGGGAGTGTCGGGGGTGGGCAGGGAGAAAAGTGCAACAATGAATGAATGGAAACCCTAAGTCTCTGTAACCTTTCATTAAAATTAATTTAAAAAAGGGTGATTAGAAAAACTTAAAACAACAACAAAAACCCTCTATCCCAAGGCCTCAGGAATCAATGGGGCAGTACTGGATATGTTCACCAATGTGTGCCAGGAAATTTGGAACATTGGTGCCTGGTTGAAGGACTGGAAGAGATTCTTATCTGTTCCCGTTCCCAAGAAAGGTGACCCAACTGCACATGATTCCCTAAGATTACAACCTTGCAGAAACCTTGCAAGTTGTTCTATTTCTTCATTATGAGTTGGAATCAACTTAATGCCAATGGGTTTGACTTCCGGCATCAAACTCTGACTCAACTAGTAAATGTAAAATTAGAGCTTATTTCCTCTGCACCAATGCAGAATTTTTTATTACCTTACTATGGCACTGTACCTGTGATGTCTCATGAGCTCTTTAAGCTTTGTACATATCACACAAAAACAAAAGACATGAGCCTTGGGTGTTTCCAGTTCCACAAGGACAGGAATATTTAAACAAATATTCACTAAGCAAACAATGAAATCATGTTCTTGGAATGAGGATTCATCTTTGTAACTTGTTCAGAATTTTTTACATCTCCTTAGGAATAGACCCTCAGTAAAAGTGCACTGAACTAATTTAACCTAGTATATGTTATCTTAAAAAAAAATCAGGATCACTGCATTCAGTTCTCACACACTTTTAAAATAAAGCCTATGCATTTATTTTTTAACACTTGGTAGTTAACATAACTAAAACAACTTAATAAGTCTCACATTCTCATTATCAAGAAAACAACAAAAATTCTTCATAAGTGGATCAACAGGCAACAGGATTCATTCTACTTGCATACACACTCAAGATCCATGGAAGCAGTAGTCAAGAAAATTAGCCACATTTGGCAAATGTCCTAATAACTTCTTTAACATGCCAAGAGCAGGGATGTCACTTTTAAAGACTATGTTTCACTGGGCTCAAGCTTTGGTATTTTCAACTACTTCATATCTTTGTGAAAGCTGGACAATAAATAAGGAAGACTGAAAAATTGATGCTTTTGAATTGTGTGTGATGTTGGTGAAGAATAACAGATATACCGTGGATTGCCAAAACAACAAATGGGTCTAGAGGAAGCATAATCACAGTACTCTTTAGAGGCAGGGATGGTGAAACTTTATCTCACGTATTTTGGGAATGTTATGAAGAGAGGTTAGTTCTTTGAGAAGGCCATTAGACTTAGAAAAGTAGGGGGTCAGTGAAGGAGAGGAAGACCTTCAAAGACACGAACTGATACAATGGACTTGAGTGCAGCAGACACTGTGAGAATGGCACAGGACTGTAGATGTTTCAATCTGTTACACAAAGGATTTCTATGAGCTGGAATCCCTTGACAGCACCTAAAAACAATTATTAAAATGGTCTTTTTATTACTTATATGGAATGAGGAAGAGACAAGAAGAGAAAATGTCAACATCTCTCCCTCCCTAAGAGACCAAACAATCAATTATGATGGAATCTGATCTAATGATAATAGTTCTCAGTTGCCACTTTATGGGTGGAACTGCATCCAGCTATTACCTAAAAAGTGCTGGGGAAGTGAAGCTGAATATAGGGGACATTCTGACGTCTTGAACTCCTCTCTTCTATTTCCTCCAAATCTACCTAGGCCAGAAACTCTTTTGTAGGTCTATCCACCAGATTTATTCATATCCTCTTTAGAAAGTATTAACAAACATGCAACTCACCAATTCAGACTTGGTTCACCCATGACCATCTTGGAGCTCATATTTCTAGATTTGTTTCCCTCTTCATCACAACCAGTGGATGTTAAAATCCCTTCAACATCTACACTCAACTGTTAAAAAAATAAAACGGTCATAATAAAACACAGATGATAGAGGCAAAGCCTAATAATTCAACTAAGGAAGAAAAGTATCCTTAATTGATTTGGACACTTAACACAAAATATTGCAAGTTCCCCAGGTTCTTTGTATCACAGCAGTAATGATGTAAGATGAGTCATTTTCCACTTAACTTCTTGCCAGGAGGGGCACTGTTAGGACTCTCACTGAGGAAATAAGAGCTGAAACATAACGGTGTTCTCATTGCTTTTAAACTCCATCACTTAATTGCAAGGAGCAGAGTATTAATTCACCTGCTGCACTTAAATGTGCTTCAGTTTTCTTGACCTTAACACTTAAGGGGCCAGTTCTGGCAGACAATGCGGGGCAAAAGGTCCCAAAATATCAAAAATCTAAGACCCGAAAGGGTCTTTTCTAGGAGAATGGTACACTTCAAGATTCCTGGCAACTCATCAGGTATTTTCCAGGATCACGAGATTCAAGTCCCAGCAACTAATCTGACCTTTTACACGATCACCTAAAGGTATAGCCCCCCTCCCCGTTCAATGCTTCATCATCCCTGGCCAACTGATTGAGTGGTTTGTGACTACAGAGTCAAATTCAGGAGTTGGTCTTCCATTTAATTCAGTGGGAGGCAGGGAAGAAAAGGTTAATGAAGCCATCTCCTGCCCTCTCATCCTCCAAAGAAAACTGGGTACGGGAAAGGTAAAGAAAGATTTAAGACAAAGTTTCAGGTAGGAAGGGGAAGGCCAGGAAGGGTTGGAGGCTGCGCCGGCGCGGAGAGCAGAGGGCCCGGGCCCGGTCGAGGGAGCAGCCATGTTCCCCCGTCCCGCCCTCACGAGGGCCCGGCTGAAAGGGCTGCGCCCTCCCCTCCGCGACTCCACAGCCAGGCAGCCTTTCCGCCCACCTCGTGGTCCACCGCCGCTCCGGCCTCAGCAGAGGCCCCCAGAAACTCCTCCCCACTCTTCACAGCGAGCCGCGCACGCCTGCGCACGCTAGAAAAGCTTTACCGAGCGGGCCCGGCTGCGTCCTCTCGGCCCTGCGTGATGACGTCATCGCTTACGGAAGCGGGAGGGGACCGTGCAGTGGGGAATAGAGGCGCCTCCCTTTACGTACTCTGCTTTTGGTTCAGTTACCGAAAGGCGAATCGCGATTTGTGGGCTGGTTGGAGCTTGAATTTGATTGAGTGTTGTCAAGACTTTCAGGATCAAGAGGTTCCTCGCCAAGAAACAAAAGCAGAATCGTCCTATTCCTCAGTGGATGCGAATGAAAACTGGCAAAATAAGGGACAACTCCCAAGAGGGAAATAGTGGAGAAGAACCAAGTTGCATCTCTAAGAAGTCGTACACATGATGACAGCATACGTAATAAACCCAACTTCATGAGCATCGCATGATGTCAAGTTGACTGACAAGCTACCATGTCAAGTTTAAAATTATATCACAATCTAATTACTTCCCATGTGGTTTCTATGCACCCACGTTTTCAATAAATACTTGAGACCTTCAATATGGATTGAAGCTCAACATTAAGAAAACAAAGATTCTCTCACCACTGGGCTAATTAACACCATCATTACGGAAGGTGAAGAGATTGAGATCGTTAACAGTTTTAGTTTTAGTTTGCTTGGTTCCACAATCAACTCTCTTGGAAATCAAGAAACTGAAATGCATTGGGAAAGTCAGCTGTCAGGGACCTCTCCAGAGTACTGTGGAGCAACGATGTCAGGCCGGAGACTAGGGTGCACCTTATCTGGGTCATAGTCTTCACAATTGCGTGCTCTGCATCAGAGAGCCGGACAGTGACTAGGGATGAAAAAGAATTGATGCCTTTGAGCTGTGGTGCTGGAGAAGAATGTTGAGTATGCCATGGAGTGCTAGGAAAACAAATAGGTTTGTCCTGGAGAGGGTGAAACTGGGCTGCTACTTGGAGCCAAGAATTCTGAAGCTTCATCTGACATACATAGGGCATGTTGCAAGGAGGGACTAGTTCTTGGAGAGGGACATCATGTTTGGGAGGGTTGAGGGACAGCACAAGAGAGGAAGACCCTCGATGAGATGGATTGATTCAGTGATTAGGGTAATTGGAGTAGGTGTGTTGGAGACGGTGAGATTGGCACAGGATAGAGCACGGTTTAGGGCTCTTGTACATAGGGTCACTATGTGTCGCAAGCAGCCATATGGCACATAAAAACAATAGCAACATGGTATAAATATAGATTGAAGTTCAACATCAAGAAAACAGACTCTTAACCACTGGACCGATTAGCAGCATCATGATAGTGAAGAAATACAAGATTGTTAACAGCTTTAGTTTGTTTGGCTCCACCATCAACACTATTGATAACTGCTGTCAGGAGAGCCAAAGATGTATTGCATTGGGGGAATATGCTGTGAGGATTTCTCCAAAGTTCTGAAGAGCAGTGATGTCAGTTTAAACAGAAGAGCAATGATATCAGCTTAAAGACCAAGGTGTGCCTGATTCAAGCCACAGTCTTTGCTATCACATGTTACGCATCTGGAAGCTGGGCAATGAATAAAGATGACAGGAGAAGAATCAATGCTTTTGATTTGTAGTGTTGGTGAAGAGCACTGAATACCGTGAGAATTACCAAATGAACAAACAGATGTTTTGGAGAAATTGCATGCAGAGTACTCGTTGGAGGTAAAGATGGCACAGTTTTTGTCTCACATACTTTAGCCATGTTGCTGGGAGAGGTAGTTCCTTGGAGAGGGAAATCCTATTTGGAAAGGTGGAGAGTCCATGAATGAGGGGAAGAGCCTAAAACAGATGGAATGACAAGGTGACTACAGTAATGGGCTCAAGCATGTAAGAAATCATGAAGATGCCACTGGATAGGACAGGATTCAATCTGTTTTCATAAGACACCTAACAACAGCAATTGGAATGGGAAATTTTGTGATTTTTTTTGGGTAGTTTTCCATCTAAAAGCAAAGGATTGGTAACATTTTTAAATATTGAAAGTGCTGATAAACTCTGTCAGTATGTTTGTAGGATTCTTTGAAAGGAGTAAATGAATTAAAGTTTGAATCTGTGCTCAGCACAGTACAAGGTATATTTCTGTTAAAGCAACCAGACTAATAACATTTTCTCTCAGAAAAGTGGCTCAGAAAGGCCACTCAGGGTCTAGCACTTAGTTTTATTGTTACTCATTAATGAAGAATTTATTGCTTAGCATAAATTGTGCATAGTAATGGAAATACAGAAGACTAACACTGTGCACTGGTTTTCCAACAGTTTTTGATCTTTGGGAATTCAAAATGTTTATATTAAGTTATAAAACCAAATAGAAGAGGATAAGCTGCTTGGCATATGTACATTGGCAGGATTATGTGGATACAGACAGGAGGCCAGAGAGCCTCTCTGAATTTCAGCTCTGAAGAGATTTATTGCATACTTCATCTATGCTCCAAGGAGTCTTGCTGGTGTAGGAGGTTAGGTGTTAACCAGAAGTCTCAGTGCTACCCAAAAGAGTAGCAGTTCAAAGCCACCAGCTTCTCTGAGGTAGAAAGATGCAGTCTTCTCCTGTTAAAAAAAAAAAGGAAACCCAATGGAGGACTGTTAAGAGTTTTAATCCATTTAAAAACAAACAAGAAAAAAACCCCCAAACTAGTTGGTTTAACTATATGCTAGGACTAGGGGAGCTCTGGTGGCCTAGTGGCAAGGAGCTGCAACTACAATTCCAGAGGCGCACGGTTCGAATCCACCAGATGCTCTGCCGGGAAAGGAGGGACAATCTCCTCCTGTACCAGTCAGATCTGATTTGATTGTACACACATACAAAAATAATAAAATTTAAAAAAACACAAACTATATGCTAGTGCTAGGACTCTGATGACAGTTTTCATCTGGAGTTGTGCTGCTAACCTAAAGGCCAATCCTCTTTGTTGGCTTGAACTCAACAGGGGCTTCACTAGAAAACATTAGTAACCTCCTCCCGGGCAATTTACAGCCTCGAAAACCTAATAGAGAGTCAGCGATGAGTCATTTCCAACTTAATGGAAGTGAGTTTGAGTTTAGATTCTCAGGGTACTTGGGAAGAAAGGCCTGGCAATCTACGGGGGGAAAAATTATCCATTGAAAACCCTACAAGGCACAGTTCTACTCTGACATGCGTGACCTGGAATTGTCCCCACAGCAACTGGTTTATACTATGTGCCAGCTTGACATTGTCAGCTCATGTTAAAAAATTTGCATGTTTGGAAAGGTTGAAAAGGGGGTTCTAGACAGACAGGTCAGCATTCAGAACAGCTCTAACCTACTGTATGAACAGAAATTATCAGGAAGGTATGTTCTTAAGTTTGGAATGATATTGTTTAAAAGTTATGTTAACATAAAATTACGCTTTTAAAATCTTCTTAAATACAGAGACTTTTAGTGCATTCTGGCTAAAATGCAAAGTTTATGAAAGGAGATGTCAACAGGAGCTGTCAAGTCAATGCTGACTCATAGCTGCCCCAAGTAACAGAGCAGAAGTTCCCCATAGAGTTTTCAGGGCTATAATGTTCATGGAGGTCTGGTGACTTCTTGTTGTTAAGTGCCATCGAGTTGCCTGTGACTCATAGTGACGCTGTGTACAACAGCTCTGAAGGCTGCCCTATCCTGAGCCAGCCTCACTGACTCTAACACACCTACCCCCATTGTCCCAGTTACTGTATCAATCCATCTCATTCAGGGTCTTCCTCTTCTGTGCTGTCCCTCTTCCCTTCCAAGTATAATGTCCTTCTTTAAGGATTGGTTCCTCCTGGCCACATGCCTAAAGTATATGAGACAGAGCCTGGTAAGGAATTGTCCTGCCAACACATAGGTATGCAGTTTGAATCCATCATCTGCTCCATGGAAGAAAGATGGGCAGTCTCCAATGATTAACTGCCTCTGAAAACCCACAGGAGTGTCAGCAGGGTTCTGACTCAGTGGTACACAACAACAAGACCTTCATAGGAGCATATGGCCAGGTCGTTTTCCTAGGGAGACACTGAGTGGGTTCAAATCACTAAATTTTTGGTGAGCAGCCCAGGCCTGACAAGTTGTTATTGTTGTTGTTAGGTCCCATCAAGTCGAGTGCGACTCAGTGACCCTATGAAAAAAAAATCTGAACCCTGTTCTATCCTGTGCCAACCTCACATTTCCTGACACACAAGAGCCCATTTTGGCAGTGACCATGTCAATCCACTTAGTTAAGGGTCTTCCTCTCCTTTGCCAGCCCTTCACTCTTCCTATCATTATGCCTTTCTCCAAGGAATAGCCCGTCCTAACAACATGCGCAAAGTATGTGAGGCGAAGCCTTATCATTCTTGCCTCCAAAGAGCACTCTGGCTGCACACTCTCCAAGACATAGCTGTTTGTCTTTTTGGCCATCCATGCAATGTGCAGTGCTCTTCTCCAACACCACAGCTCAAAGGCATCAATTATTTTTCTGTAATCCTTATTTACTGTCCAGCTCTCAGATGCATAGCAAATGCTCAGTAAGACTATAGCCTGAATCAAACACACCTTAGACCTCAAACTGACATCATTACTCCTCAGTAATTTGGAGAGGTCCCTAACTGCAGAGTTAATGTGTCTCCTTACTTCTTGACTGGTGGTACCATTGGTGTTCATTGTGGATCCAATTAAGATGAAGCTGTTGACAGTTTCAATCTCCTCTCCATCCATTATGATTTTACCTATCAATCCAGTGGTAAGAATCTTTGCTTTCTTGCCATTGAGATGCAATGCATAGTGAAGGGTGTATTCCTTGATCTTCTGCAACAAGATAAACACTATAGAAATGAGGATAGTTTTGTTCATAGAGTCATTTTGAGTTGTGCTCAACTTGAAGGCAATCAACAACAACAACATAGTGGTAGAGCCCAGATTGGAATCAGTTGAAATGAGGAAAAAACAATAACAAACATAGTTTACTAATCAGAACATGGAATGTATGTAGCTTGAATACTGGAAAACTGGAAATTGTTAAAAATGAAATGGAACACATGAACGTTGACATACTAGGCATTAGTGAGATGAGTTGAGATGGACCAGCTTTGGCCACTTTGAATCCGATAAGATAATCATATGGTATATTATAACATGAATGAAAAACAGAAGAAGAATAGAGTTGCATTCATAGTACAAAAGTAAATTTCAAGTTCTATCCTGAAATGCAGTATTGTGAGTGATAGGGTAACATCCAGACACATACAAGGAAGATTCGTTAATACAACTATTATTCAAATACATGTTCCTACATCTGGAACCAAAGAGGAAGAAATTGAGAACTTTTACCAAATCTTGCAGTCTGAAATGAACCAAACATGCAATCAAGATGCGTTGATAATTGATGATTGGAATGCAAATGTTGGAAACCATGAGGAAGGCAAAGTAGTTGGAAAATAAGGGCTTGGTGATAGAAATGAGGCTGGAAAGAGAATGACTGAATTTTATATTTGCAATGATTTATTCTTTGCAAATACATTTTTCTAAAAGACACATATGACTTTACACATGGATCTCACCTGAAGACCTATATAGGAATCAGAATGACTGCATTTGTGAAAGAAATGGTTGGGGAAGCTCATATCTGCAGTTTAAACTAGACCAGGGGTGGACGGTTGGTCAGATCATCAATTACTCATACGCAAGTTCAAATTGAGGCCAAAGAAAATTTTAAAAGTCCACAGGAACCAAGATAAGATCTTGACTCAGTTCCATCTGAATTTCAAGATCATCTTAAGAATAGGTTCGAGGAGGGTATCCTAGTGGCAAGAAGCTGCACTGCAATCTTAAAGGTTCATGGTTTGAATCCAGCAGATACTTTGCTGGAAAAGGAGAGGCAATCTCCTCCTGTGCCAGTGGGATCCAATTTGATGGTACACAACAAGGGGTGTGTGTGGTGGGGCGGGGGAGTAATAGAATAGCTTTGAGGCATTGAACAGCAATGATTGAAGACCAGATGAGTTGTGGGATGATATCAAGGATATCATCCATGAAGAAAGCAAAAGGTCTTTACAAAAATAGAGGAGAAAAGAAAAATTGAAATAGATTTCAGAAGATATTTTAAAAATTGTATTGGAGCATCAGGGAGTCAAAACAAAAGGAAAACATACTGAAGTTAAAGAGCTGAACAGAAGTTTTCAAAGGGCAGCTTGGGAAGAAATGTATTATAATGGAATATCCAGAGAGCTGGAATTGGAGAATAAAAAGGGAAGAACTCATTCTACATTTCTCAAGGTGAGAGAACTAAAAGACAAATTTAATTCTTGTGTACCAATATTGAAATGTGCTATAGGCAATATATTGAATCACCAGGAAAGTATCAAATAAAGATAGAGGGAATATACAGAATCACTGTACCAGAAAGAACTGATTGACACTGGAAAATTTCAGGAAGTATCACATGCTAACAAGGCTCTAACTCAAATCCATTGCCATTGAGTCTGGTTAATCATAACTGATCCTCCATTAGGTTTCCAAGGCTGTAAGTTGCACGGGAGGCATTGCTCATCTTTCTCAAAAGAAGCTGCTGGTGGATTCGAACTGGCCTTTGGATTCGAGGTTGGGTTAACAACACAAATACTATGAACTATGTCACCAGAGCTCCCTGGGTATTTAGAAAAATTGTTGTTGTTGTTGTTATGTGCCGTCGAGTCGTTTCCGACTCATAGCGACCCTATGCACAACAGCCCTAAACCCTGCTCTATCCTGCGCCAACCGCACCCCCTCTGACACACCCATCCCGATTACCCCAGTCACCGAATCAACCCATCTCATAGAGGGTCTTCCCCTCCTGCGCTGTCCCTCAACCCTCCCAAGCATAATGTCCCTCTCCAAGGACCCGTCCCTCCTGGCAACATGTCCAAAGTATGTCAGACGAAGCCCCAGAATCCTTGCCTCCAAGGAGTAGCTTGGTTTAATCCTCTCCAAGATGAATCTGTTTGTTTTCCTGGCAGTCCATGGTACATTCAGTACTCTTCTCCAGCACCACAGCTCAAAAGCATCCACTCTCCTTCTGTCCTCCCTAGTCATTGTCCAACTCTCTGATGCATAACAAGCGATTGCAAATACCATGGCCTGTATCAGGCGCACCTTAGTCTCCAGAGAGACACTGTTGCTCCTGAGTACCTTAGAGAGGTCCCTAATGGCAGACTTTCCCATTGCGATACGCTTTTTTATTTCCTGACTGCTGGTGCCAAGAGTGTTGACTGTGGAGCCGAGCACACTGAAGCTGTGAACACTATCAATCTCTTCATCATCCATCCTGACGCTGCCAATTGGTCCAGTGGCGAGAATCTTTGTCTTTTTGACATTGAGCCTCAGTCCATACTGAAGGCTGCAGTCCTTGACCCTTCGCAGCAAGTGCATGAGTTTGGAAAAAAAAAAAATAGGATGGCTGGGCTCAGATCAAAGACAACCTTGTAAGCCAAGTAAGGAATGTTTACATTATTGTATGGGAAGTGAAAGGCTGCTTAAAAAACAAAACCAAAAAACCCCACAACCATCACAAGCAGCATGGTGACACCATCAGAGTCACTGTGCTTCAGGACAGTTTATCTGGCAAAGTAGTATATGAATTGTGGGAATTCCAGTTAGGTGACAGGCTTGGGAATGCTTGCAGATGAGTTGTGCAATGTTTGGGGTAGTGCAAGTAACGTTTGCTCTGAGGTGAGTGATGCTGTTGGCCTGTGCTGGGACAGGGCTGGACATGACAGACAGGCAGAATGTGGGATGTTGCAGTCAGGGAAAGATGGGGAATCAGCTTCTAGCAACTACTGTAATTGTTCAAGAATTTATGATGCTGCTGGAATGCATCTTGTCATAGTGGCCTCTTCAGCCATACCCTGTTTGAGAGTCCAGATTCTCATCAAAGGGTACACTCTGGTCTGGTTTATCTGCATTCCAGTGGTTGCAAGATAGCACAAAGAATGAGAACTTTTAGAGCCAGATGGAACCTTGAAGATTATCTAGTCCAATGCTTTGGTTATCCTGATAAAGACTCTGAGGCCTAGATTGTTGAGCAAATCCCCCCCCACACACACAACCCCCAGCATCATATAATGAGTAATAAAGTAGATACTCAAATTCTGTTTTTATCATTCTTACCACTACAGTACATTACGTATTTGCATCCTTCCTTCTGACTTCTTGCATCATAAAGCAGGAACAACTGGATGAAAAGAACAAGGAGTTTGGACTTCAAAAGATAAAGGACCGTCTATTAGTTTTCGTAATAATTGGCAATATGATCCTAGGCGTACTGCATCTTCTCTTTGGGTCTGTTTCCTTATCAGGAGATTATGATGATGTTGTTATATGCTGCTGAGTCACCTGCATGTCGAGTGACCCTATGTACAATAGTTTTGAAGCCTGCCTTGTCTTGAGCCAGTCTCATTGCCTCTGACACACCAACCCCCATTACTGCAGTTACTGTGTCACTTGACCTCATCTGAAATCTTCCTCTCCTGCACTGTCCCTCCATCCTTCCAAGCACGATGTCCTTCACCAAGCACTGGTCCCTCCTGGCCACATGACCAAAGTATGTGAGACAGCTTCAAAATCCTAGTCTCCAAGGAGAAGCTTGGTTTAACCTCCAAGACTGACTAATAGGAGATGATGAGATTGAGAGTGTTCACAGCTTCAGTTTGCTCGGCTCCACAGTCAACACTCTTGGCACCAGCAGTCAGGAAAT
>NW_006400014.1:1201891-1247103 GCF_000299155.1 Elephantulus edwardii
GACCTCTCCAAAGTACTGAAGGGCAATGATGTCAGTCTGGAGACTAAAGTGCACCTGATACAGGCCATGGTCTTTGCAATCACTTGCTATGCCCCAGAGAGCTGGACAATGACTAGGGATGATAGAAGGAGAATTGATGCCATTGAGCTGTGGCACTGGAGAAGAGTATTGAATATACCATGGACTGCTAAGAAAACGAACATGTTCATTCTAGGGAGAGTTAAACCAGGCTGTTCTTTGGAGGCAAGGATTCTGAAGCTTCATCTGACATACTTTGGACATGTTGCAAGGAGGGACTAGTCCTTGGAGAGGGACATCATGCTTGGGAGGGTGGAGGGACAGCACAGCAGAGGAAGACTGTCCATTGATTTGATGACTGGGGTCATGGGGGTAGGTGTGTTGGAAATAGTGAGACAGGCACAGGATAGAAAAGGTTTTAGGGGTTTTGTACACAGGGTCGCTATGAGTCACAGGCGACTTGACGGCACATAACAACAAAAGCATTTTCAAGATGAATGCAGCAAAGAAGTGGGGGCATTGCAAGGAAATGATTATAATACAAATAAGAAAATGGTATAACACATATATACCACATTAGAAAATATCCCACAGGAACACAAAAGACGAAGCTAGGTTGAAATAAAGCAAAACAACAACTACATAAAAAGTTAAAAGGGATGTGAACTGCCCAGCATATTCCTGGCAAGGAGAAAGGCTACTGCAATTTTGTGGGGCCGTTGTTCTGTGCCATCAAGTAAGCACTGATTCATTGCCGACTCTCCAGCATATTTTCACAGGTTTTCAATCACATTGGAAAGGGCTATCTTTATCCCTAGGAACAGTCATAGATTCACACTGCTTGTATTTGGGTTGAAGGAGGTTGCTTATCTTTCTCTGGTGGAGAAGTTTGTGGATTCGAACCACGTACCTTTGGGTTGGCAGGAGAGCTCTCTATAGATTTGTCTTTTCTGGACATTTCATATAAATAGAATAATATAGTCCATAGTCTTTTACAGCTATCTGTTTTCTCTTAAAATAATTTTTTTGAGGATCTTATGTACTGTAGCATATATCAGACTGTCTTTCTTTTTGGAAAGTCTTTAAAGGATAGTCCATTTGTACATAATTTGTTCTTCTTTCCACCAGTTTAATTAAATTGACAATGTTTTTATTTTCTTTATTTTGTGATGAATTACATTGGGGAAGTCTGCAGTCAGGGACTCCTCCAAGGTGCTAAAAAGCAATGATCAGTCTAGAGACTAAGGTATACCTGATTCATGCCATGGTCTTTGCAATTACTTGCTATGCATCAGAGAGTTGGACAATGACTAAGGATGACAGAAGAATCCATGTCTTTGTGTTGTGGTGCTGGAAAAGGGTATTGAACATACCAGTGGACCAAGAGAACAAACAAATCTGTTCTGGAAAGTATGTAACCAAGTTTCTCTTTGAAGACTAGCATTTTGAAACTCTGTCTCACATACTCTAGGCACCTGCCCAGCAGGAACTAGTCCTTGGAGAAGGACATCATACTTGTAAGGGTGGAGAGACAGTGTGGGATAGGAAGGCCCCAGCTGAGCTGGGTTGACACAGTAACTGGGGTAATTGGGGTAGGTGTGTTGGAGTCCGTGAGACTGACATAGGATAGGGCAGGCTATTGTACATGGGGCCACTATGAATCACAGGCAACTCAATGGCAGATAACATTATGAGTTATTTTGTTTTGAGTATTTGTATGTAAGTCCTTGTGCAGACCTACGCTTTCAAGTCTCATGTATAGATATATAGGTGTGGAATTACTGGATCATTTGTAAGATTCATGTTTGCCTTGTTAAGAAACTTCTGAATTTCTTAAAAGTGATGTACTATTTTATGATACGCTTTTTAAGCATAAGAAGGATGTGATTCTATTTCTGTGAAAATGAGAAACAAACAAACCCATAAGTTGAATGTGAAGGTAATTTAATTTTGAATTAATTTACCTGTTCTGAGCTTATAAAATGTTTAATCAGACCAAAATGTCAAAAAGAATTCTTAAAACTGCAAGCACCTGGCTAAGTAATTATAGTTGTTACTAAATGTGTGTTGTTTCTTAGGGGTCAAATTAAGACAGAGAAAGTTACCAGAGCATCTGTGTTTGTTTGTGTGTGTGTTGTGGGTTTGTTTTTTTGTAAGTACTGTTATTTTCCCACCCCTCAGCTAACGAGCTTGTTTGGCCTGATTTAGGATGAACGTGGCCATGGTGAGTTTAGAGCTTGGCAACTACTTCATTCAGGGAATTGCTTCATGAATTTACAATCATCCATAAGGCATTTTCAAAATCAGAGTCCAGAAATAGGCTGCTAGCAAAGAGGTTGCATACTAGTAATTTGTCGGAAACTATTGGAAAATATTGTTGTTAATTGCTGCTTGCGCAAAACAGGCTTTTCAGCTATAAATAAATAGTATTTTAAGGAGAAGGAAATCACCATGAGTTCCGATGACCAGCAAGATAAGTCTTCTCTGGCCCAGGACACGCTGTGTCAGAACAGAATGACTAACATGCCCATGTTTTTATCTTTAGAAGATAACACTTTACAAAATGGATTTTGAGGTGTCTTCTATTACTTGGTCCATAACGAAATCACACAATGTATATTTTTATGCGAGCTCTGGCGTCCTAGTCTATAGGAAGTTGTGCTGCTAACCCAAAGGTTGTTTCCCCTCTGGTAGTTTGAATTCACCAGCGGCTCTGACTGAGAAAGATGGGCAATCTCCACGCATGTGACTCATAACCTCAGAAAACCCATTGGAGGGTCAGCTATGAGATAGTTCCAACTGGACATCAATGAGGAGAGGGGCAGATTTGAGTTAAGCAGAAACCAAAACCCAAAATCCAGGAATTAATAGTTCATCTCAATCCAGGGCTTTTTAAGGATTCCTTGGGTGGTACAAATGGTTATGCTAAATTGCTAGGCTGATAATTCAAGTCGACCCCAAGGAACCTCAGAAGACAGGCCCAGCTATCTGTTTCTGAAAAATAAACCACTGAGAACAGAGTTGTCATGAGTCAAAATTGTTTGTATACCATCAAAGAAAAACCCATGGCCAACAAGCACTCACAACCACCCTGAAGGGCAGAATATCCCCACTCTTGAGGGTTTCCACAGCTCTGGGGGTGAAGGGGGTAAGGAGGTGCTCTATCAAGACAAAAGCAAGTGATTGAGATCCACTAGCTGCTCCACTAGAGAAAGACGGGCAGCCTTCTCCCGTGCAATTCACAGCCTTTGAAGACCAGGTGGAGGGTCAGCTGTCACTTCTGACTTAACTGCTGTCAGCTGCTTGAGGTAGGATTTTCCAAGGCTGTCGTCTTGATGAAAGCCTATTGCCACATCTTTCTTCTGCGAAACAATGGGTGAGTTTAAAAAGCCCATTTTTTGCTTAGCAGTCAAGAGCTTTAGCCACTGTACCAACAAGGAGAGGTTCAAGAATTCCAAGTCCAAGAACTTAGAAAGTGTACTTTTTTTCCCCCCGAAGGCAGTGAGTATTTTTTTATAGGAGTAGGGAGAGCATGCCCCATATCCCAAAAGTTCTTTAAAGGTGGAGGAAGTTCCATATAACATTGTTGGCCCCAAGGAATTGCGTACTGTTGGGACCCATCTTGAGTTTCTCTCATTCACCAAGAGAAGCTGAGGTGCTGGGCTATACCTCAGCAGTTTCCCTCTCTCTCTTCCTCAGCCTCAGCCTCAGCCTCAGCTCGGACCTGGCTTTTCACAAAACTTCCACGAGCAGCAAAGGCCACCCCACACGGCTCCATTTGCTCCAAATGCTCATTAGAAATGGAAAGCCAGTTTTGATAGGCTGCACTGCTTGATCTTGTCTCATAAAACAAAGATCAGTACTAATTGCAGCAAAAAAGATGTTCTCGGCGAGCTCTGGTGGCCTAGTGGCAAGAAGCTGCAACTACAGTCTCAGAGGTGCATGGTTCAAATCCACCAGATGCTCTGCTGGAGAAGGAGGAACAATCTCCTCCTGTACCAGTCAGATCTGATTTGACGGTACACACAAAAAATAATGAAATTTAAAAAAAAAGATGTTCTTGTAGTTGCATCGTATTGATCAGTTCGTGGTTATTACCTTTGCTTTCTTCTCTAATGTTCTGGTTCATTCATACCTCGATATTTATTCACCTTTCAAATTTTCCCATGAGATCATTACAAACAGAACTCTCAGAAGACCCCCTGAAACTCCTGCTTACGAAGCCATCTCAAGTCAAGCAAGCTAATCCAGGATGGGAAAGGTAGTGTGAACCATTACTTTTAAGTGGAAGTGTAGGCAGGGTTTGGGTAAAAGCCTAGTTGTTGTTACGCACCCTTGAGTCAGAATCTGTTCTTAATTAATCCTCCAGTGGTTTTTCAGAGGCTATAAATTGCACAGGAGGAGATTGCTCATTTTCCTCTTGTGGAGTAACGAGTGGTTTAGAACTGCATGCTTTTGGGTTGGCAGTGCAACTCCTTACCACTAAGCCATCAGGACTCCCCTAAAGGTCTGGAGGTGACAGCTTTTCCTAATTATTCCAGAGACAATTAACCCAGTAAGCACAAGTAAGCTCTAAACTCTACTTACTTTTATTTAGGGAACTCTGGTGACCTAGTAGGTAGAGAACTGGGTTGCCAACTCAAAGGCTCATGGTTTGAATCTGCCAGCTGCTCTGTGGGAGAAGGATGGACAGTCTCCATCTAAGAAATTTACTGTCTCCAAAAACACGCTGGAGGGTCAGCTACGAGTCAGTTCTGACTTGACAGCAATGAGTCAGCTGAGTTGTGCTTGCTTAGGGAATTTGAGTGGCCTAGTATTCCTTGGCCAACTGGCTGGAAGAAATCCATTTTTATTCCCATTCCAAAAAAAAACTTGACCTGACAGAATGTGGAAATTATCAAACAAGATCACTAATATCCCACACTAGCAGAATCCTTCTGAAAATTATCCAGAAAAGACTTGAACAGTACATCAACAGAGAACTACCAGGAATACAGGGTGGGTTTAGAAGAGGTCGTGGCACTAAGGACATTATTTCCAAATGTCAGATGGATCTTGGCAGAAAGCAGAGAGTCCCAGAAGAATGTCTATCTGTGTTTCACTGACTATGCAAAAGGCATTTGACTGTGTGGATCACAAAAAATTGTAGCTAACCTTGAGGAAAATGGGAATTTCAGAACACTTGATCAAGCTTATATGAAACCTATACTTGGACCAAGAAGCTGTCCTCAGAACAGAGCAAGGAAACACTGCGTGGTTCAAAATCAGGAAAGGACTACATCAAGGATGCACTCCTTTCCCTGTAACTTTTCAATCTATATGCAGAACAGATCATTCAGGAAGCAGGGCTTTATAAGGAGGAGTGTGGCACCAAGATTGGAGGTAGACTTATTAACAACCTACAATATGCAGATGACACAACCTTGCTTGCTGAAACTGAAGAAGATCTGAAGCACTTGCTGCAAAAGGCTCTAGTCTTCAATATGGATTGAAGCTCAATATCAAGAAGACAAAGATTCTCACCACTGGGTCAATTGGCAGCTCATTATTAGATGGAGAAGAGATTGAGGTTGTTAGCAATTACAGCTTGCTCAGATCCACAATCAACACTCTTAACGGCAGCAGTCATGAAATCAAAAGACGAACTGCATTGAGAAACTCTGCTGTCATGGACCTCTCCAGAGTGCTAGATACAAAGGTGCGCCTAACCCAGGCCATGGTCTTCTCAATTACTTGTTATGCTTCAGAGAGTTGGACAATGACTAAGGATGGCAGAAGAATAGATGTCTTCGAGTTGGCGTGCTGGAGAAGAGTGTTGAACATACCATCAACTGCCAAGAAAAGATATAGGTCTGTCTTGGAGA
Organism: Elephantulus edwardii; assembly: GCF_000299155.1. NCBI lineage: Eukaryota > Metazoa > Chordata > Mammalia > Macroscelidea > Macroscelididae > Elephantulus > Elephantulus edwardii. Next base: position 1,207,774 of record NW_006400014.1, read on the forward strand.
GGGTGAAACCAAGTCTCTCCTTGGAGGCTAGGATTTTGAAGCTCTGCCTCAGTTACTTTGGGCATGTGGCCAGGAGAGATCGGTCCTTGGAAAAGGACATCATGTTCGAAAGAGGGGACAGACAATGCAGGAAAAGGAGACCCTGAATGAGACGTATTGATACAGTAACTGGGGCAATGGGAGGGGCGTTGTGTGTGTTGGAGTTAGTGAGACTGGCTCAGGACAGGGAAAGGTTCAGAGCTTCTCTACATATGTCTCTATACATAGCAGGTACCTCAATGGCACATAACAACAATAACATACTATGAAAGGTTTGGGAGCAGGAGTGACATCCATTTCCTAAATAACATGCCTCTGGAAACTCTGTGAACTTTGATAAATGTTGATGGTTGTAGAAGGGCTTCCGGCCTTCTGTTCACAGGGTCGCTATGAATTGTGCTCAACTCGACGGCAATCTACAACAAAGCTAAAAGTTGTTGGTTTGAACCTTCTCAACAGCACACAGGTTATATAGCCCAGAAAATCCTACAAAGTAGTTCTACTCCCTATCAAAGCCCTAAGTCACACAGTTTATATATATTGTTTTTCCACACTGGGTCTTTCCCAGTTCCTTAACCCACTCCTCCTTCCACCCATCAAAGTGTGCAACCCTATGATTACCCTCCCTCGCTTTCCCCCTTAGATCTTCATAGACATTTTACTAGATATCTATTTTTTTTTAATGACCTTATAGAGTATTTGTCTTTATGGGACTGAGTTCACTTATAATGTTCTCTGGTTCCTCCCAAGTTAGGTAGTGATTTACAAAATCACTGTTCCTTTGTGTTGTGTAGTATTCCAAAAAGGGTGGAGTGGAGGTGGGTCACTTGACAGCCTCGCAAAATCGTATATTTTTTTTCACATTTCTGGCATCGTTTCAGATGTTCTTTTTTTTTCACGGTCTCTACAACCAGCCTTTATTGGAATGTACCTTAATGAAGCAAGAGTAGCGAGACTCTGGGAATGGTATCAGGAGGGGCCAGGCCCAGGAGATGGACACCGTGCTTGGGAAAATAGTTGTCGTTAGGTGTGGGATCCTCCAGTAGGTTTTCAGAGGCTATAAGTCCCACTGGATGAAACTGCCCATCTTTCTCCCACGGAGCAGCTGGTGGAATGGAACCATGTGGCTTTGGTTTGGCAGCACAATTCCTTCCCACTGGGTTACCAGAGCTCTGGTAAAGTAGGACAGTGAAAAAGAGGAAGGCCTGCAATGAGACGGATTGATACAGTGGTTGTGAAAGGGTTGCTATGAGTTAGAGCCAATCCGATGGTGTCCAACAATGGCAACAAAGATTAATGTACTCAATATTTCTATCCTATCACATACTCGGCATATGTCGGCAAGAGGGGCCAGTCCTTGGAAAAAAGAAATGGTGTTGGGAAAGATGGGGTGTCAGAGAGAGTGAGAAGAAACCCCTCAACATGGATTGACACAGGGTGTGTAACAATGGGCTGGAGCATGGCAGAGGCTGTGAGGATGGCAGGGTTCAGACCTGTTTTTGACTCAGCAGCACCTCTGCAGGGTAGAGGTGCACAACATTTAGGAACTTGGTTGCAAACTGGAAGGTTAATGATATGCATTTGCCAAGTGGCTCCATAGAAGTAAGAGTGATCTGCTTCTGTAAAGATTACATCTAAGAAAATCCTATGGAGCCATTCTACTCAGTCACATGGGTCACTGTGAGCTGAAAGTAGATTCCACAGCACAGAAGAGTAACACACTCAGGGTAGACAACACTAATTGGTCATGGACCTATTTTCCTTTGAGTTAGGAAACAGCCTCAGAATCCTCGGTGCTGCATTTCATGCAGTTGTTACCAATTAATGAACTTTATATCACAAGTTAAAATTGTCTTTGCCATCTTAAATCTAAAAGGGAGCTCGACTCTCACATTCATTTTATTCCTTTCTTAAAAAAGAAAAAAAAAATGGAGCCCTGAAGGGGTGGTAGTAAAGACAAAACTCAAAAGGTCAGTGGTTCATACCCCCTACAAGCTGCTCTAGAAGATAGAGATTTACAGCCTTGACAACCCAATGGGACAGTTCTATTCTTTCCTTCAGAGTCTCTGTGAGTTGGAATCAACTCTATGGCAGTAAGTTTGGGTTGAGTCTTTCATACTACAGACTGAAGCTTCACAGACTTTAACATGCACAACAATTACTGGGCATACTGTAAATATGTAGGTTTTGAGTGATGAAGTCTGAGGCAGTCTGGGATTCTGCATTTCCAACAAAGTTACAAATGATGTTGACGCTGCTGATCGATGGAGCACACTTTGAATACCCAGGTTCTATTAGACTACTCAGTGGAGTCCATGTAAAACTGAAAAGTGCTAGAAAACTATGAACAATGCAATTCAACAACCAAGGGAAAATGAAGGGCAACAACACAAAAGTTCCATTAGAAGCTGAAGTTTTATTATAGGATAATAGTACATAAAGCACATCTAAAATTGATGTGTTCAATGCACTTTTAATAAAGGTAATGTAATATTAAAGGTACAGTTTCTAAGTACAATATAACAACATTCATATTAGAATGAAAATTGGAGTATTTAAAAGACAACATTAAATCTCTCTTTTTTTTACAGCTTGTATTTACAAAATGAATCAAAATATTTTTTTTTTAAATTCAGGACTCGATAAAATAACGAACAGCTGGAAATAAGCAGACTACTGAAAGAGTGAATTGAAAAGAAAACCCAATATAAGTGAAAAGTTGGATGATCCTCTAATAAAGATCATTAGCAAAGTTTTAGTACAATAGTATTTTTAGGATTCCCATAAATGGCTTGCATTTTCAGTGTGGCAGACAAGGAGGTGGGTTGGTGGTTTTTTGTTTTTTTTTTTTTTTTACATACTGTACACAAAACAGACAGAACATATTTATAGGTACAGTATTACTGTTTCCAAACTTGCATGTATATTTACAGAAGGCTGAGTTTGTTACTCACAGAGTTTTGTGAAATTTGTGTGCTTAATCTTCAAGACCTACACACAATTAGAATCAGCATTTCAGGTGGTCTTTTAAAATGTGTGGCTTTAATACATACTTGTAGACAAAACGGTTTACCATAAGGCTTGGCATACTTTAGAAATTTCCCAAAACAACCCGGGGAGTGGGAATGGTTTTAGTAGGGGCATGCTCGTTGTCAATTAATATTTAGCAAATGCTGATATGTGCTGGCCATGGTGTCGACTCAATGAGGTAACAATCTCTACCCTCAGAAGGCTTAGAACACTAAACCAAGTTAAAAAAAAAAGTCTCAACCTCTTTCTAAGCAAAGCCCTATGGGATGACGTGATTTGTATGCAAAGAGATTTCTCCTGAAACTTTAGCCAATTCACTTAAAAAGATTAACTATTAGCATTAGCTCTCATTAACCACGCATGATTGCATTTATTGTCAAGGTAACAGCAACTCTTCCATAAAAATGGAAAGTCTATAAATCTGTGGTTAAAATAAGCAGGGTATGGAAGCCAATAATCATGGCTTGAGACTTTATCACCGTTGATTACAAAAAGTGCAGTAAACAGAAACATTTGCTCTAAACTTGTAAATTGCTCAAAAATCTTTGCTAAAGATCTTACAAATTCAGTAATATTACAGAACAATTCTAACCAATATTTAATAAGGTTAACTACATCCTTAGTTAGATATTTGATATACTTTGATTTTTTAGGAATGCCAACAGGTCTTGATAGGATACAGGAAAGAATTTAATTAAGGTCACCACTAAATGATTTCTAAAATGAAAGTTCTTCACTCAGGTCATGGAATTGACTGAGGTCATATTAAACAAGACATCCTTTGTTGAATTTGCTTTAGAGTGGGCCCTGTTTTGCGAATGGATGTCTGTCTCCTTAATTATCATGACTATGGTGGGGGGAAGTTTCATTCCACCATCAAGCCACCAAAGATATTTAAAGCCCATGATTCCCTTAGGTGCCAATAATATATCATTTCTTAGTAAGAAAAAGGGTGGGGGGAGCAAAGTATTACTCCATTTAACTAGAGTGTTTCTTTAGGATCATGAAGGAGTAGAAAATTATTTTCAACTCAGGAGATATGGCCTAAACCAACATGTAAACACAGAGAAACGGAAAAATTTTCATATATCCATATTTATCTATATTTATTTTTGCTGTTGCATTTACTTTTAGAGATGTCAAATATCAATACTAAGGAAGTAATTTTATCCTAATTAAATACACTCTAGAATAATTTATATAATGATATTATGTATTTAAAGAGAAAAGCATGTCCCAAATCTAGCACTCTGATACAGCTGCCAGTTGGGCACAGGTAGGTGTGTGTGTATATATATATATTTATATGTATATATATATATATATACACACAAATATATAGTTATACTCAGTGAAATTAACAAGACCCAAAGGTGGTATTGTCTAAGAATAAAAGGGATTTTTGTTGTTGTTGTTGTTGTTCACAAAAGTAACTTATCTAGCACCACACATCAGAAAAACACAAAAATAGCACACTCTAGTTCTAAACAGCTATGTCTAAAATAGATTATATAGTAAAACTGGTATTATACAGCATATTGTGGTATTTGATAAACAGATAAATATTTGCACTGAGTAGGCTGTTTATAATATAACGTTTTCTTATCTATACAGAATGAAAGCCAAAAAGTTAACTGTATAGAGATGTGCAGAACAACATTAAATATTATGACTCAAAAGCAGGGACAAAGGTAAATTGAAAGAAGAGTAAGAGAGAAAATGTTTACAGGCCATTACAAGTTCTTAAGTTAATAGTAAATAAGGAATCAATTGCTCAAGTTGAAGAAAGCAGTAAACAAGAGGTTGCATTTACATGCAGATGTCTAAAATTTGTATTTTTAAAATCTATGCACAAAAGTCATTTGTTTTATTGCTTGACATTCAGTTATGGCTAGATTATTTAACCTATTTTTTTTTTGTACTTTGGAAACAAGAATATTGTTAAAGGTGCCATAAAAATGGACAACATTGAAAACGGTTTGCAAATAAACCACCTAACACTGCAGTTCTTTATACATATTAAAAGCCTTGTCTGGGGTTTGTCATATGTTAAATATATTTAAACTGGGAAAATATGTTGTAGCTTGAAGCCTCCCATTGGCCCAAACATCCAATACAAAAACACATCTCCACAAAAGGAGCAGGCAGACAATACAAGGACATTTAAAGAAGCAGCCAGCTAATGTCCTAATGCTTTAAAATTTACCACTGTTGTATATGAGATTTCAAACTACTGTGGATGAGAAGAGAATTTTGGATGCAGGAGGATGTGTACAGTACATACGAACTTCTTTTGTATGCGTGATCTCAAAGTCACTATATTGCTCAAGAACTACCTGTATTTACATATGAAATCTAGTAAATGAAAATTAAGTTCCTAGGAATAGAATTCATCCACATTAAAGTAATAATGAGTGAGAAAAGAATCATACACAAACACCGAACAGAATTTAGCTGCTCATCAAGAACAACTTAGTGGCATGTGCAGTATGTCGAAGCTCACGGCAAGCTATCTTTCATCAATACTTAAGACAAAAGTAAATGGACTCTGCTAATGCGGCAAAGCTTGCTAAATGTAAACAGCAAACACTGATTCTCTAGGCAGCTATTTAAAACATTCATATTTGCATTCTCAATCCAAGACTCCATGCTTTGTTGAATCATTGACAAAGGGCTGTTTCTATTTGGATAGAATAGTATGTCATTCATTTATAAATAAATGACTGACTGAATGTGTTTATTGCTCTAAGTTCTGAGGGTCCGGTTGAACATGGAGATCCCCCATCTCTGAAGGGTGCTGGGATGAAGCCAGGCTTCTGCGTTACATTTACACTCATTCTGAGAGCCTGACAAAACCAGTATCCTCTCAACAAATGAACAAACAAAGGTATAAATGGACTCAGGAATGAAACCAATTGCGTTGTGGAGACATTGCAAGTCAGCCTTTTCATCTCTTAAAAATAGACAACAATAGAAAAGATTCTTTCTTTAAATCTTCTGGAACCTCTTTATAATACCAGTTTTGGGGGCTTGAATGTAGGCATATATAAGAGAATTAGCAATAGCTCAAGATTTACTCTTGGAATTGCATTTCTGGTCATAATTTGTTCCACAGTATGTTTTATGGGGTTCTATCTTATCTTTACAAGTAAGAAAGGACACATTTTATAATATGTAAAAATATCAATAACCTGTGTGTACACACCCCCACACCCATTTTCCATATTTTTATTATAAAAATGACAAGGTGAAGACATCTTTTTGACCTGTCAGACATGGAAAGTTTTCCCCTGTTATCTGCTCTTAATGGCAGAAAGAAAAGATGTCATATTTCTTCTAAATATGAATTTCAGGTATGAAAGAATCAAAGCTAATATTTATACTAAAGTTAACTGGTGTTATAGAAAACAATATATTAGAATATGAGAACAGGACTATATTTAAAAAACAAAAGCTGTTACCTTAACAGCTGGTTGAAACTGCTGCTACATAGGCAAGTTTGGTTTTGTTTGTTCAACACTAGCTCTCATATAAATTTAACAGGAACTACAAATTGGGAATTAGAAGACTTATAAGAAAGGGATATTTGGGGTTATTTCTAGAAGAGGACACAACAAAAACAATAGTATTTGCTGCAACTTTAAAAATGTTTTTGTTTTACCTAACTCACAGCACTGACAGGCAACTCTGTCATCTGATTGCTAGTATTCAACAACTTCTTATCCACAGTGTGTGGAATCTGAAATAGCTTTGATGTAGAATACTATAAATATGCTCAACATGAGTAGTTTCATTATTAGAGAATAGTAAATGGAGTGCACAGGCCTGCACTTTGAGGGCTATTCTTTGTCCATTTATATTCATGTATCTTTTGAACATGCTGGCGTCATTTTGTACTGCTTTGGAAGCTATTCAGTGTTTTTAAGCACATAAGACCAAACAGTACATTAAGTTTTCAACTCCACAAGATAGGACAACGGTGAAGAGATTACACATACACACACATGCAATTCTACACAGTTCACTTGTGCCTTGGAGGGATAGTATTATTATCATCATCATTATTATTAATAAGAAAAAAAACACAATTTGTCCCAGTAGTACTGGCCACCCTGTTTGAAGAGTTTTAGAAGATCCCTGAGCACATTCTTTCTGTCTCTTACCCCAACTCCAAAATGATAGGGCTTCTATTGTTGATATTGAGATGGATTGTCATTCACAGTAAGTCAATCATAAGGTGCTTATTTACCCTTTTTGTTTTTTTTCACCAATCAGCACAAAGAACTGTCAGAAAATAACTTTTATTGTTATTATCTTAAAATAATAGCGTTGGAAGGACACACGATTTAAACAAATCAATGCTTGAAACAGTGGCTTTTAGGGTTATTATCTGGCTGCCCCTCAACAATGACAAGTGATTTCAGTCGACATTCCTTAGCCAAAAACAAAAAGGCAAAAAAAGGAAACAAAAACAAAAACTGTACAAATATGTATTTTTTTTTCCCTGAGGGATCAAGGTACACCCGCAAGTGCTCTATGTACATATTGCACTAGAGAGGAATGAAGAACGTGTGCAAAAAAGCAACAACGAGAGACGCTGACATACTACATGTGAACCTTTTCATCAAAGATTCCACTAGGTTGTTTTGCATTTTGGAATGTCGGAACACAAACATCTACTTCTTAGTCTAAAACTAAAAAAAAAAAACAAAACACCACGAAAAAACCAACAAATCAAAAAACCCACATATTTCTACTATGGCACATTCAATGAAATAAAAAGTTTTCCAAAGACAGATAGACAAATTCCATCAAGAAAATAATACAAAGTTTGTTTGTTTGTATTTTTTTTTTTAGAAAATTACATTACTTTCTTTCATTGTTTCACATTACAAAATCTTTTTTTTTCTTTACACAAATCACATTTTATTGCAGGAATATTTCAAGTGCCATCAAATATTTATAGAAGGGTTAAAAAAATAGAAGTCTCTCTAAAGTGGTCCAGACAAGGCTTTGTATAGAATAAATCTTTTTTCCCCCATCTTCTAGTTTTGATTTAAGTATTTTGAATACATTTTCTTTTCCATTGACACTTAGTAGCCTAGAAGCAGTCTGACGCACACACATCAGATGTATGCACGTGTTCACACATGCGTGCCCACACACATACACACATGCTCACCCCTCACCTGACCCCACCACCCCACCCCAAACACTCACAGAGATCTGGGTATCCACACGATAAAGAACAACCAAACTTAGAAGCAGTGTCATAGTCACGTTTCCTTAAATGACAGAGGGTGAACTAGGATGCCGAAGACTTAAAAAAAAAAAAAATCCATAGTCTTAATGCAAATTAGGATGCTGAACACTTACAAAAATTCATAGCTTTAATGCAATTTACAACCTGTCCAAAAAGCACTTTCATCTGCACTTTTGTTTTCATTGTGACCTAGGCCAGTTTTTTCACAATGTGGTACAACCGTCTGGACACCATTGTAACAGAAGGCATTTAGGCTTTCTATCAAAGCCTATTTACCCTATGTTAAAAAATAAAAAAAATGTAAAAACTGCATTACAGCGGCCAAGAGGACAATGACATAATTCCAATTCTTAAAAGACTATTGGACATTTAAGTTCAAGAAGCTTGATTTGTAAGAACCATTAAGAATAACTGTCCTGGTACCCCTAACTGTTTTTATCACACAGATGTTTCTATAATAAGGAAGAAAAAAAATGCAGAGTTTTTCCACATACTTTTCTAGACTACACATTTTTTTTAAAAAACTGAATTTATTGTTTATGTTTAGATCCCAATTTAGATCCAAATAATAGTTGTTCCCTCATTTCACTGAGCACAAATCTAGCATTCTGCTCCTATACCATCGATGTACTTTGCTCTTAGATTCCACACCCTGCTCTCCTCTCAGAAAGACCAAGCAGCAATGTCCTATTACTGGCTCTTGGTTTATCGTAAAGACAACCTCACAGGAAGTGACTGTTACTGAGAGTAGAGCACCATCATCATTATTTTTGCATTAGGTACACGCTAAATCCTTTCTGGAAGAGCAATTTCTTTTAACACTAAGTTCTCTCTCACCCTTAGAGAAGTTCAGTTACTCTCATCATCTCACAATGAACACTGAAATTAGGTTTAGTTGCTCTTTAATGCGCTAGCACCGGAGGCTGGTCATATTCAGAAAGCTTTGGTTAAAATGAAGTTAATGTACTTTAATAAAACCATCCACAAATTTAGTGAATTGGAATGACCAAAAACCAAAAAAACCCAACACACCAAATCCCTCCAAAACCAAACACCATCTACCCTCAAAGGACAAAGAATAGGGTAAAATAGACAAATAAATAACTAATCCTGGTACTCTTTTCAGAGTATAAATACTATTGATCTTTTAAAGAACTATGCTTAATTATTTTTTTAGTTGACGTAACCCTTTTGCCCCAATATAAATACTCTATGTTGACATCTTAACCTCTCTAAACACATAAAGTTTCATATATCTGTAAGAAATTTAAGTAAATATTACTCTCATCTTCTACTTATGGTTAAATTTTAACTATAATTTTGGAAAAAAAATCAGATGTTATTTAGGCTTCATACATACTTCTGTGTAAATAGTCCCTTTCCTTTTTCAAGTTCCTCTGGAAACAGGTCAGAAAATCAGTGGAGTTAAAAGCACAATGAAGGGCTCTGGGGAATGCAGTATGACCCCAGGGGCTGAATTCCTAGGCCAAATCAGGAAAGATCCCAGAGGCAGAACAATCTCTAGGATAGGGGGTTGCTTAGAAACTCCCACTTTATACCATAAGAAGATGCTTCCTTTAGAGACATACAAACATGTGCAAGCATGGCTGTGGATGTGGGATCAGAAGCTTGGATCCCCTACCAGGTGTGACTTACATTCTCTAAGTGCCTGTTGTATGTGAGTCAGAATCAACTCATAGCTCATCCTCCAGTGGGTTTTCTGAAGCTGTAAATTGCACAAGAGCAGACTGTGCATCTTTCTCCCAAGGAGCAGCTGGAGAATTCAAACTACTTGTCTTTGGGTTGGCAGCACAATTCCTTACCCACTAGGCCACCAGAGCCCTAAATGCCTAGGTTCCCAAAAGGTCACTGTGTTTCTATAATATGGACACTTGTATATTGGACTGATTCCCTTCCCCTCCCCTGCCAATCAGGGATTAGGAAGAAAAAGCAAAACAAAACACAACCAACAAAACTAAACTAATCTAAAACAAATCAATATGTCTCACTGGAACACAAAGCCAAACAATCTTCTAAATATTTAATAAAATAAATTACAGTCCACAGTTTTCTAGTGATGATAAATACAAGAGTAAATGTTTACAGCTAGCATCAACTTCATTTTTCAGGCTTAAAATATTTATTACTTAAATAAGAGAAACGGGTTCAACACTGGATGCCTCCCTCACCCTTCTAGCCATGGCTGAGACAATATGGAAAGCAATATTCTAGAACTGTAACATCTAGAGTCAGCTAGACTAGAATGAGTTCACTCTGGGATAAACTCTGATGGTTCCTAAGAACATAAACATTCAGAGTATACACTTCACGTCCACCTCAGTGGAGTGAACCTGTGCTTCAGAAAGAACAGCTTTGGGTCCTTCTTTAAAAAGCTAGATTTCAATAAATATTCTCATGATTGATTTGTTCGCCAAGTGGAGACTGGATCCACTGAACTAAAGAATTGTTGTCGGTGAGCCTTGCTCCCTTTGTCTCCGTGAGGCAACAATTCAAAAGGCTTTTTTAATCCCCTCCCCCTTTCAAATATACATGAGAGCATCAATCCACAGTACCCAGCAAACATTCAACTTGTATGAAGCATAAAGACATCTACCCTGAAATTTATCGAAAAGCAACATATAATTTAGGGAGCGTTCCATTCCTAATTCCAAATTCACGTGTGAAAAAAATGAAAAGAAAAACGAAACAACCCGAAAGCTCAACATCATGATTTCTAGATATGACCAGCCTGTCTTTTAAAAGTAATTTTGTAAACAGCAGCATAAATCCCTCCCGACGTACCTTCCAAGCCTTCTCAGTTAAACTTGTGTTTCTGGTGCACATGCGACACGACAGTGAACACGCTAGTATTTAATTTAAAGAAAAAAAGGTGCAAAATGAAAGTGCCTTATCAATTCAACAGGAAAAGCTACACCAGTAACTACATTTTATATTAATTAAAACAATATATAAACAATATCTCTTTTAGCTATATATAGTCTTCATGCCCATTTACCCTGTAATATATTATAATGCTATTGTTGCTAGTGCTATGGACCCTTTTCATGCCATCCTGCCAACTGGCAATAATCGGTGAAAAATAAAAACAAAACAAACAACGAAAAAAAAAATAACAACAACAAAACTTCCTTCATGAAACAAAGAGCAAGTTGTGCAAAGTAATGCCGCAACCTCCGCTATGCACACCAGCCACCGATTATTGCTGGACTCTTGTTACTGACAGATTGGTGATGCTGTAGAAAGTCTGTGGGCAGTGAGCTACAAGAAAAGGAAATCTTCCGACTTTAGTACCCTCCTTCTGTGTAAACAGAGGTCAACGATCAAGAAGTCGAGACAGAAAAAGGGTCCATATCTGTAGGCATAATGGAAATCATATGCATGAGAAAAACAAGTTCAACTTTTATTTGTTTTCATTGTTTCCCCTCCTTTGCCTGACCCCGATCACCAAAAGATGTGCAGTGTGTTGGCGCTCCAGGTCTGTGCAGGGCCATATAAAGTGTCTTGGTTAATTTTTGTTTGTTTTCCACGTTTGTACTTCAGACATTCTAGAAGTGCTCAGATGATACATTTACCCATCAATCTGCATCGCTGGCTCAAATTCTGAAGTGAACAACTCCTTGTATAATGGAGGAAAATGAAGTCGCACAATGTCTGGGTATATTGCTTTAAATGCCATTAGCTTTTCTGTATGTCGTCCACATAAGGCTCTTAATGTAGACACCTTGCATATTAACTGTAATTGGAAGAGAAGACACATTGTCAGGAGAGATCAGCCATGAGAATCAACAAGCAAGGAATCTGGATGGTCTTTACAACATTGGATAGCATGGTCTTTGCATCAATGGATAGCACTATACATATGCAAAACACCTGTTTCAACATAAAAGAATCCTCTTCAGGGTTTAAACTGGATAGCATTGGATATCATAAAGCCAACTTAAACATCCAGTAACGGAGCATGGTCAAAGTAAATATCAATGCAGTTATATTGTGAAGCACCAGATATGCATATACATGGAGGTATAACTCAAGGGTAGAGCATTGGACCCCAGGTAAACATTAAATACAATTTTGAAGATGAATAATAGCACAAACAAGGTGTTCATAAGTCAAAGTGGGCACAGCTTGCTAATAGCAGTTGTAATATCTCTCGCCACTCCCTTCTATTCCAATATGCTTCCTGTTCAACCATTCTTTCTTTCCTGCCCTCTGACACTTCGGGGCATGCACGTGCATGTGGCGTGTGTGTGTGTGTGTGTGTGTGTGTGTGTGTGTGTGTGTGATACTTGGGGTGAGAGAAAAGGACAAGGGAGACTTCATGAGTAGCTGAGAATGTTTACATAGTCCACAGAGGTTAAGAACTAGTCAATTCTGATGTAAAATGTTTCTTCTCAGAAAAGAGCTTTGTCCATTGCAAAGAAAGTCTGTGTTTGAGCAAAAGGCCCTAAGTAAAACCCAAACCAAATATGTTAAAAGTCCTAGACTGAACTGTCAGCACTGACAATTTATCAGCAGAGATAATAACACGACTTGTAAAAAATGCTTTGTAATTGAAACACCATACAACTGCAAAATTATTTCAACCCAGAACAATCCTCTTCAAGGATTAATTACTTTTGATAGATTTTGTCCATGCTTAGGGATTCTCGAAAATAAAAACCACCTAATGTTACATTTAAAGAGCTCTGGTGGCACAGTGGTTAAATACTTGGCAGCTAATAGAAAAGTTGTCAGTTCTAATCCACCAGTGTGTTCTACAGGTGAGAAAAGAACTAGTGATTAGTTCCCATAAAGATTACAGCCTCGGGACCCTACAGGGCAGTTCTACTCTGTCATATACGGCCTCAGTGAGTTGGGATTGGCTCGATGGAACACAACAATAATAGTATACTCGCACTGGGGCAAGAAATGGAGGAGAGTGAAGCTTCTAATAGTTCTTTTCCATTTATTCCCCAATTACGCATTTTACAAAATCAGAACAGTAATTAAACCTCCAACATCTGCTTTTCTGTCCTTAAACCTCCTAACTATCAGAGGAGAAAACAAGAGACAACTTCAAATAATTCTCTTGAACAATGTAACATAAAAAAACAATCTAAGAAAGAATAGAGATTATTTTTCTAAGACCAATTACACATTAATAGTACTAGCACTGAAGAACATGAGCATATTTTAAATTGATATCCTAATTATACTTTTATTGTGAAAGATGATAATTATGAAAAAATAAACTTTATGCTTGAAAAAAAGTCTTTTTATTTTATATTGGTCTGCATACAAATTTCATACATATTGTATTTCTTTTATAGCCTTTGTGTTTCACACATTCTTTCATTCCTGTTTTGTTGTATATGATCATTCCTATACACTGTGCATTATAAAATGAATCATCATGGATCTCTGCCCACTATTATTACCCTGTTATGTTTTTAATACAGAGGAATAAAAAGTTGATAAAGAAAGTAATTTACTGTGGGTTACTAAATACACCCCTTTTATTCCTCTTCTGCAATATTTGTCCTTATATAATTGGCTTATTTAATTTAGTAAACTGTTTTCATCTCCCTGATGACTTCATTTTAGGCGAAATGACCAAGTAGTATTCCACTGTATATATTTACCACATTTTGCCTATCCATTCATCAGATGATGGGTAGGCTGTTTCCACCTTCTGGCTGCTGTGAATATTGCTGCAGTGAACATTTGTGTACAAGTCTCTTTTTGAGTCTCTGCTTTTAATTCTTCTGAGTATATATCTAGGAGTCGGATTGGTGGGCCATATAGAGTCCTAGTTTTAGATATCTGAAGAACTATCAATGTCTTCCACAAGGACTGTTCCATTTGGCATTTCCAAAGCAACAGAGAAGATGAGCAATTTCCCCATATCCCTGCCAACATTTGTTTTTCTGTTTTATTTTGATCATAGAATCAAACTGTATCTCATTCATTGTGGTTTCAATTTGTATCTCTCTGATGGCTAATGATAAACTGTTTTTATTGCAAGTGTGTTTGATGGCCGTTTGAAATTTTTTGATAATGTCTTTTGATGAAGAAAATTTTTTATTTTATTTTATTATTTTGTGTGTGTGTTGTGTGTACTGTCAAATCAGATCTGACTGGTACAGGAGGAGACTGTTCCTCCTTCTCCAGCAGAGCATCTGTTGAATTTGAAACGTGCACCTCTGGGATTGCACTACACCTTGCCACTAGGCCACCAGAGCTTGCCAATGATGAAGAAAATTTTTAAAAAAATTATGAAGTTTCACTTATTTTGTCTTTTTTTGTGCTTCTGCCATTATTATATGTAATCCATTGCTAAAAGCTAGACAGCATTTTTCTGTTTATTCTAAGGCTTTTATTATTTTAGTTTAAAAATTTAGGTTCGGAATACAATTTAAATGTGGTTTTGTATTTTTCTATACATGAAAATTCAATTTTCTCAGCATAATTTAGTAAAGACTTTTCTTTCTCCTTTGAATGGATTTAGGACATTTAAAAAAACTTAGTTGGTCATAAATGTGTTTATTTCTTGACCTTCACTTATATTCCATTGGTCTATGTGTTTACTGCTACACCAGTCCCAGGATATTTGATTACTATAGCTATATAGCATTTTTGAAAATCAGGGACCATTTTCCTGGTATTCTTCTATTTCCACATTGTTTTAGCCTCTTACTATTATTCCATCTAAAGTTGAGGGCTGGTTTGGTTGTTTTGTTTTTTTTTAATTTTTGTAAAGGAGAGGGTTAGAATTTTTATCAGAATTGTATTGAATCTACAGATTCTTTGGGTAGTATGGACACCCCTTTGGACAGTATGGATGCCTTAATAATACTAAGACTTCAAATCCATGAACATGGAACATTCCATTTGTTTAAGTCTTCTTTAATTAACTTTCAGAACTATTTTATAATTTTCATTGTATAAGTCCTTCCTGTCACTGGTTAAATTGATTCCTAGCTATTTCATTCTCATGGATGCTACTGTAAATAGAACTGCTTTCCTAATTTAGTTTTCAATTTCTTACCCAACTGATCACCTTGTACTCTACACTTATGCCAAATTCTTCTATTAGCTCTAGAAGTATTCTATGGACTCTTTGGGATGTATTCGATATAGGATATCACTCATGAATAATCCCTATATTCCTAGCATCATTATATTTCTAATCTGGATAACTTTTAACTTATTTTTCTTATCTAATTACTTTGGCTAAGACTAGACAACGTTGAATAGATGTGGTGAGAGTAAGCAGACTTATTTTGTTAGAAATTTAATGAGAAAAACTCTTAATCTTTCTCCATTTAATTTGTAGGTTACTGGCTTTTTTGTATATGCCTTGAATCATTCTAAGGAATGTCCCCTCTATTCCAATCTTAAGATTTTCATCAAGAAAGGCTGTTAGGTTTTGTAAAATGGTTTTTCTTCATCTATAGAAATGATCGTGTGATTCTTTTCCATTGTTTTATTGATGTGGTATATCTTTATTGATTTTTATAACCTTGAACCATTCTTGCATTCTTGGAATAAATACCACTTGGTCCTTTAATATACTGCTTGCTACTACTTTGTTGAGGATTTTTGCATCTATATTCATGAGAGAGATTGTAGTTTTTGTTTCTTGTGGTATCTTTATCTGTTTTGCTTTAGTGAATTAATAAGGGAGTATTCCTTTTTCCCCTATCCTTTGGAAAGAGTTTAAACAGTATTGTTGTCATTTTTTCCATATGTTATAGAGTTTCCAAATGGACCTATGAACCTATTGGTCTGAGACTTCTTTTCTGGAGGGGTAGTGTGTGTGTGTGTGTGTGTGTGTGTGTGTGTGTGTGTGTGTGTACACTGTCGAATCAGATCCAGTTGGCACAGGAGGAGATTGCCCCTCCTTCTCCAGAGGAGCACCTGGTGGATTTAAAATGCATGCCTTTTTGCTACTAGGCCACCAGAGCTCCCTAGGAGGGGTACTTTTTAAGATCACGGATTTGATCTTGTAATTGCTATGGGTCTGTTGAAATTTTATATTGACTCAATTTAGGTAGACTGTGTGCTTTTCAGATTTTGTTAATTTAAACTAGGTTATGTGGAGTTGTGCTCCTACCCAAAAGGCAGTGCCTCTCTGGCATTCTGAATCTTCCATTTGTTCTTTGGAATAAAAATGAGCAATCTAATCCCTTATGATTTACAGCTTCCAAGATCCCACCAGCAGGTCAAGCCATAAATTAGCTCTTTCTCTTTGGGTTTGATCTAGTTTTTTTAAATTCAGTTGTTCATCATATTCTAATTTTCTTTCTTTTTATCAGGTCTTCTCTTTAATTGTTAATTTTAGGTTTTTTTATCATCTTTTTAAAATTTTCTACTAGTTATTTTACAAAATTCAAATATATTGTTTTTAAGAACAAATTCTTTCAATTTCCCTCACGCCGCCCCCATCAAATTATACAACCCCATGATTAATCCTCCCTCCCCCTGCACATCCTCATTCCTCTGCTAAGTCAACTAACTCAGTATCACAAGGATAAATACAGTATAAAATCATTATTGTAGAATGAGTATAAGGATCCAAGAGGGGTGGGAGAGGGTGGAAGTAGAGGGATGAGGTGGCGGTTGTTGTTGATTGCCATTGAGTCGAGCATGACTCATAGTGACCCTATGAAAAAAAGGCCTGAAGCCTTTCTATAACTATTGTTATTTCTCTTAAGTTCATTGAGTTTCCAGAGGCATATGGTTTAGGAAGTGGATGCCACTCCTCCTTCCAAACTTGTCGTAAACTGGGAGCTCTAACAAACACTGTCCACCATGGGTAACTATTATGGCATTTGACACCACAATGGCACAAGGTTCAGTATCACAGCAACCCCAGGTTACCACAGTACAACAAATTGACAGAAGAGTGCTGTACCACTTATAATAATGTTCCTCCAAAATATAAAGCAGTAGGCCAGAGTCCAGTTGCTAAAATGTGGGCTGTTTTGTTTTGGTTGAGGATAGGTGGTGTGGAATGTTTTGCTGTTTTTTATTTAAGCCTTTTGTTTAGAGTCAACAAGACCTCATGGAGTGCCTTTGTATTGAAGTCCAGGCCCTTATCTCCAGCTTGAAGACTGGGTAAAGCAGCTGGACTAATTTTAGTTATTTATGGATTTTCTTTTCTTTCTCCGTCTAGCAAACAATTTGTCAGTTTTACTACTCCGTTCAAAGAATCAACTTCTGATTTTATTGACTATCTCTATTGTTTCTCTGTTTTATTTATTTATGCTCTGATTTTTGTTAATGTATCTTTTCTATTAGGTTAAGACTATTCTCTTTCTAGTTCCAGGAGTTGTCAAATTAGGCTGTTAAATTTGAAATATTTCTTCTTCTCTTTTTAATGTACAAGCATTTATTGCTGTAAGGTTCCCTTTTGGCACTACCTTCATTGCATCTCATATGTTTTGGTATGTTGTCTTTTTATTTTAGTTTGATTCTAAGAACCTTGTGACTTCTCTCTTGATTTATTATTTGACCTCCTGTCAATTTAACAGTGTATTGTTTAATTTTATTATTAATGCCTTTAATGCAAGTGTTAACTTTGTCATTGTTAGTTGTTTTTGAGTCAACTCTGACTCTAAAAACTGACCTTAATAACAACAGATCAAAACCTTGCAGCCTCCTGCAGCCTCTTTACAATCTCCACCATGTAGTCAGTCACTGCTTAAATCCATCTTGTTCAAAGTCTTCCTTTCTTTTCCTGACCATCTTTTTTTCCATTTTGGAATTAATATTAAAGCATATAGTTGGTTAAATCTTTCAGCCTCTCATTTATTTTTTTCTCCTAAATTCAGTGCAGAACATTAACTTTATGACACATTTTGATGGAACAGGAGGAGGATTTCCATATGTACTATAACTGCTATTTTTTTTTAAACTTCTCAGTTATTGCAGGATACTTTGTAAGCCAGGATAATAAATAAGAATTGAATCTGAACCATGAATTTAATTTGAACAATGAAACTGAAAACTACTTCTTCAGTAGCCTATTGCTTCTAGATACTCTTGAAGGCCCATCAGAGGAACTGTTTTTCATGTAATAAGGGCAGTGGGAAGCATGATCTTGGAATAGTTCAGGCTCTGCCCACAGTGAAGCCCTCGTGTCTTACCTTTGTTAGTATCCCATCCTCTCGGTGATTCTTCTGTAGGACATGTTGAAGAGCTAGCTGAATTTTCTGTTGCAGCTTTTCAATTTTTACCTTTTCCTGTAGCCATGAGCGATCTAAGTATGAAAAAAGGACACGTTTTAGTATTCTTCCAACATGATGTTGAAACACTTCATTTTTCTTTTGACTTTTAGAAGCAGATTATCCCATCACAATGCCTATTTAGAGACTAACAGGCCAGTTTCCACTCTTTCAAAATTTGTTCCTACAGAAGTTGAAAACGGATCTATGACAGCTGTAAAATAGAATTTTAACATTTTCATGTCTACTGATGCTTAAAGGGAAGAAGGCTCTTCCCCTTTCAAAGGAATAGCTATTTAATTTTAAGATCACACCTGCATGTGTGCAAATGAAACCACCAAGGCCCCTCAAGCCTTCCTAATAATTACATTTCTGAATGAAATCCTTATATAAATCCTGCTAACTCTTCAGGCAAATATGAGAATTTCATTATAATCCAAGGCAACTAAAAATGCCAACAGAATTTCAAGTGAGTTGTTTAGGACAAAGTTTTTATTTGTAAGAATACCAAATAGAAGATGGTAAATTTGCAGAACTGATTATCCCCAAGAGGCAAGATTGGTTGAAAACAGATTAAATTCAGATGAATTGTGGATGACATTAAACTAGATTTTAAGTAAGAAGCAAGGGGTCTTGAAAATCATTTATCACGGAAACTGGTGTTATGAAAGGAACTTAACCTTACCAGAGAGATTATAAAGTTAATTCTGGACTAGGCTTATTCAATTCTCATTTCTTAAAATTTTACCCAAATGGCATGAAATTTTCTTAAAAGTGTGTGTGTGTGTGTGTGTGTGTGTGTGTGTGTATGTGAATGGGTGGTGTAACGGTGAAAAACTTGAAGTCAGGTTTAATAAGGGTGGCAAGTCATTTTGCCTGGTAGCCTTTCTAAAATTTTTCAGTCATTAGAAGGTATGCACCATGTGAAAAATTCTTTACTTGCACCGTTTTAGATTCACTCTGTCTTTATTCGGTTATCTTACCTGCTGACATCAGTACAAATGCAGAAAATAATGCAATTTCATCTTCAGTCAGGTGCATAGAACATAAACTCTTTCCAAATTCAAACACAAAGCTAATAAAGTCTTCACAACCTGTCAAAAGGAAAATTAAATTAGTATGCTTTAGAAAATGAAAATGGCATTAGTTAAGAAAATAAGGTAGATGAAAATATAGACAGTTACAGTGAAAATGACGAGTTCAGAGGGAACAGTAGTAACATTTGTATGGGTTTAATAGTATAAAATCTGTTTTGTCAACAGCACCATCATTATAACTCAAAATACTAGGAGTGTACATTTGTGGTGTGATTACTATGTGATAAATAGCTCTAAAATGTTCCTTGGCCTTTTCTCGTATTTCACAACAGCCCTATGAGGAAGGTATTATTATTATTATCCCCATTTTAGTCTGAGACTGAAACTCAGGCTGCCCAAATTTAGAGCTACAATCTTAACCTTAGTAGAATCTTAACAACTATACTTAAATGGGAAATGTTAAATTCACTAATTTTTGTTTTCTACTGTTTTGAAACTAATATGCCCTTTCAAACATTCATATGATAACATATTCTTATGATAAAATGACTATACTAATGCAGTGCTGAAAATACAGAATGTAAGAATTCTCTACAGTGATGACTCTATCCTCAGGACTGGTGGGTTTGGTGTCTCTTCCTTCACATTTACATTATAAATGTTGTTAGATGCCACTGAGTCAGTCAGTTGTGAGGTGGAACTAACTGTGTACAACACAACGGACACTGCCTGATCTGGTGCCACCCTCACAATCATTGCCAAGGATGGGCTCATGGTTGCGGCCGTCCATCTTGCTAAGAGTCTTCCACTTTTTCGCTGACCTTCAGCTTTACCAAGCATGATGTCCTCCTCCAGGGACTTGTCTCTCCTGATGGCAAGTCCATAGTACATGAGATTCAGTCTTCTCATCCTTGCTTCTAAAGAGCATCCTGGGCTATTCTTGTGACAAGTGTATTTGTTCCTTTAGTAGTCTTTGGCTTAAGATTCTTCAAATACCACAATACAGTGGCATCAATTCTTTAGTCTGCCTTATATTGTTCAGCCTTGATATTTACATCAGACAACAGGAAATACCATGGCTTGGGTCAGGGACATGTTAGTCCTCAAAGTGACATCTCTGCTTTCCAACACTTTAAAAAAATGGAAATCCAACATCTCTATAAATGTTCATTAAAATTAATAAAATAAAATTTTTTTAAAAAAGGTCTTTTACAGCAGATTCAACCAATGAAAAATATCAGCTGCTTTTTTGACTGCTGCCTCTGCGGGTGTGGACTCAAGTCAAAGGAAATTCTTGATTCCAATTTTTTTTCAGTGTATCATGATGTTGCTTATTGGGCCAGCTGGGAGGATTTCCGTCTTAATTGATATTACGTCAGTTCATCTTTCTCTCTGTGTGTGTGTGTGTATAAATATATATATATACATATATATATACACACACACAAATATATATACACTCTGTGTATATAAATATATATACACAGGTATATATGTGTGTATATATACACACACATACATACACATGTTGTGACTGTATGCCACTGAATAGGAAATGACTCATTTCTGACCCTCCAACGAGTTTTCAGTCAGTAGTTCACACTGGAGGAGACTTCCCATCTTTCTCCCCCAGAGAAGTTGGTGCATTTTAAACATGTGCCTTTGTGATTGCAGTGCAGCCGCTTGCCACTAGGTCATACATATATATCACAGATAGATAGACAGACAGACAGTCAGCTATGAGTTGATTCCAACCAGACATTACTTAACAGCAGCATATATAGAAATGATAGCTCAAATTCTGAAGTGAACAACTCCTTGTTTAATAGAGGAAAAAGAAGTTGCACGGTGTCTGGGTATATTTCTTTAAGTGCCATTAGCTTTTTGAATGTTATCCACATAAGGCTCTTAATGTGAATATCTTGCTCATTAACATATTTTCTTTTGGTGAGAAAAATTTCTATTTAAAATTAGTCAGCTGGACTCAGTTTAGATGATCCCAATATTGTTGGCAACATCCAAAGCGTCATAGTTAGGAGCAAGTTGAATATAGACCTTCTTTTCTCCATCAGGCCTGATCAAGGTCATTGAGCTTCTTTACACCTTGTTTTGGTGCTTGTTGACCTTGACATCCACAATGAACACAAGTGTGTTGTTATCTTCTATCTTCTTCATGGCTGACTCAGTGGTCAAGGGAAACTTGATGATGGCACAGTGGTCAAGCTTGTTTCTCCGAGGGGTATTCTTTTGGGGGTATTTGAGCTGCCTTTGGAGTCTCAGTGTCTTGGCCACCAGAAGGTGGGTGATATGTGGATCTTTTTTTGTGGCTGTGGATGCCCCTTCAGTACTGCCTTTTTGGCCTTTAACATCTTTGCTTTGGCTTCAATTTTGGAAAGGGCAGGGGCTTCCTTCTTCATTTTAGGCACTAAATTAATAGAGACACCCATTAACATATATTTAAATGGAAATAACCTATTTAAATAGCAATAATTAACCCTATACTTAACTACAAATGCCTTCTGTCACTTAACTAAAAAAATGCTATAAAGTTATCCTACGTAACTTTCTTTTTGGCTTTAACAAACAAATTTATTCTTTCAGTTTAGGAGGCTAGAATCCATAATTCAGGGCTCTAGCTACAGTGGAAGACTTCCTCTTTCTTGTTGGCTCTAAATGAAGGTTCTTGCCATCAATCTTCCTCTGGGTCTAGGAGTTTTTCAGCTCAAGGACACCAGGTCCAAGGTTATGCTCCACTTTTGGCATTTCTTTCTTGGTGGTAGTAAATCTTTTACCTTCACAATGTTCTTAATGATGATCTGTTGCTCTATTTAAATTATTGAACTCTATAAATTATGCATGAATGCGTAATTTCTCTTGTGTTGTTGTTACTGGGTACTGTTAAATCAGAACTAACCCATAGCTGACCCTCTGGTGTGTTTTTAGAGGCAGTTAATCGCACAGGAGGAGACTGCCCATTCTCCTGCAGAGCATCTAGAGAATTTGAACCACATGCCTTTGAGACTGCAGCACAGTTTCTTGACAGTAGGCCATTTCTCTCATAAGTTCAAAAATTCACTGTTGTCAAGCCAGTTTTAGATTACAGTAACCCTCCATTGGTTTTCTGAGGCAGTATATCTTAATGGAAGGAGACTGTCCCGGTGGATTTGAAACACCACAGCTACCCAGTCTTCTGGTTAGCAGTGCAATATGCTAGGGACTATACTATCAGAATTCCTTATTTCTTTGCTAAATGCATATTATTAATGGCTATTGTTTGTGGGATTGGGAAGGTAGAATTTAAGCTCGTTGCTTGATTTTATGCATCAAGTTATGTCTTCTGAGTTATCTAAGAATGGAAGGACATATAAATGCTATTGATTACGAGACAAAAGTAAACTCTAGATTCTTTACAGGTTGTTGTTGCTGATTGCTGTTGAGTCGAGCACGACTCATAGCGATCCCATGAACAAAAAGGCCTGAAGCCTTTCTATAACTATCGTAATTTATCAAAGTTCAGAGAGTTTCCAGAGGCATGTTGTTTAGGAAGTGGATGCCATGCCTGCTTTCCAAACCTGTCTTTACAGGTAATACTGCTTAAGAAGCTTTTGAACTGTATAAATCTTCTAGAGGAATTAAATATAAAGTAAAATAAGACTTTACACTTATATACACACACACAGTATATGTCATGAAAATCTTTACCTTCTGTTACCAAACAAGAAGTTTTCTACTATATATAGTAAGAACTTTCACCCCATCCAGTTTTCTCCATAGGCCTGATTTAAAAATCAAACACTTTGTCATTTCCTCACCTAAGGATTTGAAGACATCCGGGCTAGCATACTTCCCATCAAAGTACACGGTGTTGTTCTGAGAGTCAAAGGCACGGCACATTCTGATGAACACCACCTCTAGTGAACCTGAGTGAGGGCAGAAACAGGATGGGTTAGTATATTTTAAGGTGTCATTCCTTTAGTGCTAATGTAGAGACTTCGTTTTGGAATAGGGCAGTAAGAGATGCATGTGGTTGAGTTAGTGGGCTCTTGGTCCACATTCACCACCTATTACCAAAGAACAAGGTTTACTACTACTAACTTAAAGACTGGAGCTACAGACTCTTTTACCAAAGAGAGGACTGACTGATGCAAATTAGTTCCTTGGCCAAACATTTTGTCTTAGGACACAGAATTTCAAAGTTTTTAGGAATATACTTTAATTAAACCAAGCAACAACCCTTTATCCCCCAATAAACAATAAAACCAAAAAAAAAAACCAGGGAAGTCTCTGATTCCACAAAGAGCCTAACAACTCACTCTAATCTCCGGAAGATCCAGAGCGTAGAAATAAAACAGAAGTGATGGTGAAATCTGAAATCTTAAGTGTAATGCAAATTAATCTCTTCACCCAGAGGGGAGAAAACTGGAAGGACTACTTCTCAGAAATAGCTCAAAAAAATACTTAGAGAGGTTTTGGGTTATTTTTTTTTTAAATCTCTTAAAAGTACTTTACAAAACCTTTAGAAAGTGCTATGGAAACCTGAGCAATTATCATTGGAGAAAAACCATTCCTGACACCTTCCTTACCAAGCATTTCTTTAATAAGTGAGTGAAAGCAGGTTGGGAAGAGACTTAAAATTCACCTGCAAAGCACATACCTGCTTTTAGCAGCACAATTTGATCGTTTTGACACAGCTCCATAAATCCATCAATGCGTTTGGCAAACTCCACCACATACTGTATAGCTTCTGTAATTTTGATGGCACACAACTGCCACATCACCTCCCGCTGCTGTTAAAGAGGGAAACATCAACATACAGGTTGACACCACAGCTTCAGCACTATTGGTCTACCTGTTCCTATGCTGCGAGATCCTTCTTTAGAAATGCATTTTTAAAAGCAATCGGATTAGAAAAACCAAACTAGAAAACTACAAGCAGCAAAGCAAGGCTTTAGCCTTGGTCCACCCAGAATGGCAAAGCAGTATCTTCTCTGGAGGTGTAGCTTTGCTTTGGGAAATTTAATACCATTTATTTGGGAAAATGGAAGGAATGGAGAGTATATTAAATGAAATTTATTGTTCCTGCACTAGAAGCCAGCTTGGTAAGATTGTTGTTGTTTTTATGTGCCATCAAGTTGCCTGCAACTCATAATGACCCTATATACAATAGCTCTGAAACCTGCTCTATTCTATGCCAACCTTACCCCCATTACCCAGTCACTGAATCAATCCATCTCATCGAGGGTCTTCGTCTCTTGCAGTATCCCTCCACCCTCCCAAGCATGATGTCTCTTTCTAAGAACTGGTCCCTCCTTGCAACATGTCCAAAGTATGTCAGATGAAGCTTCAGAATCCTTGCCTCCAAGGAGCAGCCTGGTTTAATCCTTCCTAGAATGAACCTGTTTGTTCTCCTGGCAGTCCATGGTATATTCAATACTCTTCTCCAGCACCACAGCTCAAAGGCATCAATTCTCCTTCTATCATCCCTAATCATCGTCTGGCTTTCTGATGAATAGCATATAATTGCAAAGACAATGGCCTGGATCAGGTGTACCTTAGTCTCCAGACTAAAATTCTTGCTCTTTAGTACTCTGGTGATGTCCCTGACTGCAGACTTTCCCAATGGCCTTTTGATTTCCTGGCTGCTGGTGCCAAGAGTGTTGATTGTGGAGTCAAGCAAACTAAAGCTGTTAACAATCTCAATCTCTTTACCATCTATCATGATGTGGCCAATGGACCCAGTGGTGAATATCTGTTTTCTCAATGCTGAGCTTCAATCCGTATGGGAAAGGTAGAGTTAGCAAAAAAGGAGATAGATTGACACAGTGGCTGGTACAATAGGCTTATTAACACGTTGCCGCACACTTTTTAAATTGAAAGCCATGCTTAGAAACACATTTACCGTCATTTGCGGCAACATGTTGAGTACAGTAGTGATTAAGGTCCAGGTTTTTTTCTGTTGTTCACAAGGTTTTGATAAGTTGGTGACAAGATGTACCTAATAACAACTATATACTTCATGGCCTTGTCATATTTTAAAAAATCTGGTGGTATAGTGAGTGAAGTGCTAGGCTGCTAACCAAAAGGTCAGAGGCTCAAATCTACCAGCCACCCCAAAAGAGAGACAAGACAGCCTGCTCCTGTAAAGATGTATGGTCCTGGAAGCCCTACAGGGTACTTCTATCCTAGAAGGCTCGTAGGAGGCGGAATCCCTTGATGACAGTGAGTTCTGTTTAATTTTTGTAAGATAATTTTTCCCTATTTTGTAGAAATGGTGCTAAAGCTTAAGGAAGTTTCCTAGCTATGAGGTAGAAGATCTTGGATTCAGATCCCAGCATGCCTTACTCTGAAATTCCATTTCAAATGTTATGTTTCTTCTTACTGCTTTTTAACTTTCCCTTTGCAACTCCAGCTGCTGATGTTACCTGCTCTCTCACAGGAAGGGTGGTGCACTTCTATTCCTAGTCTGCCCAGTTTAACTCCTTAAACCCATTCTCCAATTTAGTTATAGGCTGACTTGAGTCTGCTTTGTTGTTGCTGACTTGTTTCTCCAGCCTTATTTTTAAGACTGTTCTCACTAATATGATTGGATCAAGGAAACACTGAATGAAAGCCCACAGTCCTAGTCCTGCCAGCAAAACAGTTAAGCACTCAACTATTAACCGAAATATTAGTGGTGTGAATCCACCTAATGGAGGAGGAGGCCTGGTTATGTTCCAAAGATTACTGCCTTGAAAAGCCTAATGCTATAGTTCTCCCCTGTCACATGGAGTCATCATGAGTCCAAAGAGGCTTAATGGCACCTAACAATAGCCATGAATTCTAGTCTTGAGCATTCCCTTCCCAGTCATATGCCAAGAAACATGAGTGTCCACCTGTAAAATGAAGGCAGTGATTAGTCTGGATAATCTCAAAGGTCTTGCCATCTCTGAATTTCTAGAATATTGGGGAAGCAGCAACATTTTCTTTTATTAAAGACAGGCTGGCAGTTCTGATCTGGCTCTCCCTCTAGCTCTGCCTTCTTAGTGGCTTATTGATCCAAAGAAAGGCAAGCTGCAGCCCTGGTTTTTAGCCTCACATTACTAGGTGTAGACTGGAGTTATGATCTCCACTGCTGTATGTTTTCCTAATGCACTGTTTACATTCTTTATTCTTAAATTCTGGAATCATGAAGCCAAGAGGATTTTACCCAAGCTTCTGACCTTAAAGCTGCCATTGTGGTACAGGGACAAATCCCAATTCATGGAGCCTTTTGGAAGTCACTTAATCTTGTACCCTGTTGACACACTGAAGGGGAAGCCTGTGTACTTATAAAGCACAGTGGCATTCATTCATAATCACTGGAATCTTGCAAGCTGGCATATCAGTAAGACAGCAAGGCCTGACGCACATCGTCAGCTCTGGAGAAAGGTTTTGAAACTGAAAATTGATGTCTGAAGAAAGACATTCTCTCTTCAGTCTGTTGTGTCCTCGTGACCAACTCATCTGCTCTACGCCATCCTCCCCAGTGATGCCCCAATCCGAGGTAAAAGCCCTTAGACCATACCTTGTTTTGATAGTTTTCAATCTCCTCCTGCAGAAAGGTCTGCCACGTTATCTGCTGGAGCTCTTCTCTCAAGTATTGGCAAGTCTCCAGATGTGACTTAGATATATTCTGTGCAAGGTGCTCTATGGAGAAAACAGGAGATTACAAGCATGAATAGCCAGGTTCTTATTTAGATGACCAGTGTCTCCCCTATTTCCTGTTTCCTTTTAGCAACACCAAGTATAAAGCAAAGTGCTTTAACCAGTTTTGAGGATCCTTACACATTTAAAGAAGGAACACATTAATCTGGAATTATTCTGTGTTTTGGAACATGAGAAGTTTTGGGTAGAGACTGTGGAAAGTCAACATTTTGTAATAATGCTTGGTGAGTTCAAAGACTCTCCTGACCTTGACTATGTTCTGTGCCTCTAAACCAATATCTGGGAATAGACAAATATTAACCTAGACATGTGTGCAGTGAACAACTGACAGGTTTTCTTTAAAAACTTTTCTAAAGACACAGATGTTGCATACATTGGCCTGGGGAGGATTAACCTTATAAATAATGAAATATCATTCTTTTTTATGAATATGCATTTTTCCTGCAAAGAAGGGAACTGACATTATTGAGTTTCTGCATTATAGGGTGGCAATGAATTGTCAACTCTATAGTAACTATGGATGGTGCCAGTTTATGATCACCACATGTCTGCGTACTACTAGTTTAGTACTTTAGAGAGAAATGCTAGAGTTGAACAGCCTAAGCAGGGAAATTCAGTTACTGAACCTCCCTGTGCTTTGAAATTCTCATCTATAAAATGAGGAAGCCAGTTACTACTTCAGTCATGGTGCCATTGTAAGCTATATATTGAGTTACTAATTAAAAGGTTGGCAGTTTGAATCTATCACCCTCTCCTTGGGAGAAAGATTACGTGGTGAATTATGTACAGACACCCTGGAAGGATTAATTCAGGATATGAGGTAATAAAAATATAATATTATACTTATAATAATATAATAAAAAAGATAATTTTTTAAAAAGGTGAATTATATCAGAAGAGAAAGGCAAATACATGCTGTCAGGAAAGGGAACAATCAATGTTGGCTTTAGTGGAATTAAAGTGTGCATGTGTGCCCGAAGCACATGCGTGTGCATGTACTCTTTCTCAGTGGCACAGTGGGTTAAGCACTGGGGTACTAACTGTAAGCCCAGTGATTTACATCTTTTCTAAGGATCACAGCCTTGGAAGCCCCATGTACAGGTCCACTCCACTGTATGGAGCCACTATGACTTGGACTCCACTCCACAGCCGTGATTTGTCCCCCACCGTCATAGGATGAGCATTTGAGGTGGATCCTCAAGTGTGCGTAGGGTTTGGAGGCAAAGGACAGTGGGAGGGAGAGGGAGGCCAGCCCCACTGGTGAAGGATGGTGGAAGGAAGAACAAGTGTAGCACGTACAGAGGATGGGACAGATGTGTTAAAATGCTAGACAGAAATCTGGGTATCTAAGAGTCCAAATCTCTCAAATGAAGGGCCTTGGATTTCAAGTCAGAGAGTCTGGAAACAAAAAAGCAAAACCAGCAGGATTCTCAAGGGGGGGGAGAGCCGTGTGCTCTAATCCAATCTTGAGAGACAGGACAAGCAATTTTGTGTTCACTGGCCCAGAGCAGGGAGATGCTGGAGGCAGGATGTTTACTGATGAGGAAACTGAGGCACAGTAAGAAGGCTGATGGAATCAATATGTGAGGGACAAAGATCTGGGAGTAGGCTGGTAACCGTTTTTATGGCAGAGAAGAACAATAAAAGATGTCTTTTAAATGAAGATTCTGTGAACTATTAAAAAACCCCACAAACTTAATAAACACCCCAAAACAAAAGAAATAAAATGTCTCTGCCTCTATGGTCTTGAATACATTACAGAGAAGTCATTTAATAGAATGGTGTCGAATGCTAACGTGGCAGCACAGAGTTAAGGACACCTATTTATCTGGAAATCTGTTACTCTTTTAGTCAAACAGAACCAGACTTGTTTGTGTGAAAACAGAGCAGGCTCACCTAGATGAAGCTTGAAAAGAAAATCTCCTTAGAGACGGTGAAACATAATAAACCGTAACCACGCTACCTGGTAACACACAGACACCAACACAACATAAGTAAACAACGGAAGAAAATAAAACAGAGGCGAAAGAAATCAAAATTAGAGGAAAGAATCAGGAAAAAAGGAAGCCAGAACACTGTCCATTCTGCTTCTCTGCTCAGTCTTCCTGTCTCACCGACTTTTACCCAATTTTATGTCCACTTTTGGTGTCAGACTCTAATACATTCCTTCCCTTTCTTTCTTTTATCCTTTAATGTTTTAAGAAATATTGGCAACATGAACTTCTGAAATTAAAAAAAAACAAAACAACCCACTCAAAAAACTGTCTGAGAATCAATGGCATTTGGGGAAGCAGGGGGTGGGGGGGGAATCAATAATGGGGATGCGGAAACATAAAAAGGAATGGGTAAATAAGTTGTCAACTAATTCCTACTAAAGAGCCTTCTCTTTTTTTTTCTTTTTCTATAATTATATTTTATTAATTTTCATAAACATTTACAGAGATTTTGGGCTTCCACTCATTCATTTTTGCACTATTCTCTCTACCCTCCTCCCAGTTTGTTCTTGTCCAAATGCCACAGTGCTTGTCAAAGCCAGTTCTGATTAATCTTCTTTGTCAGTGTATCCTTTGCCATTCCCTATCACTCCTCCCTGAGAGAGACTTCACCCTGAGTCATAAGGAAAAGGGGACGGCGTATTCTCTTAGCTACTTCCTGCTGAAAAGGGACGCTGTGGGTTTCAGGGTGAAGGTTCTAGAATGTAAGCCAGTTTTTGCAGATATGAAAAAACCCCAACACTGATGAAGAGTGGAGGGGTCCTATGGAGAAGGATGGGAGAGACTCAGAATTCTCTTCTAAATTATGTTTCTAGTTAATACAATCAGTTTCATGCTGTCTCACTTCATTTTGAAAAGTGTTCCTTTTACCCCCACTATGAGTCTAGCCCTTAAACTCACTCCTGTCAAGTCAATTTTAACTCACAACAATTCTACAGGACGGCATAGAATTGCCCTGCGGGGTCTCCAAGAACTGCCCCAGGTGGTATCAACTTTGTGGAAGTTGACTGCCACGTCTTCCTTATGGAACAGCTAGTAGGTTCAAACTGCTGACCTTTTGGTAACTAGCCAGGCATTTTAACTAATAGGACTTTGTGCCACTAGGACTCAGTCCAGCTTTTTTCAATCATTGCTGCTGAGTCAGAGCCAACTCATAGCTGTGAATCGTACGAAGAGAAGATTGTCCGTCTTTTTCTCATGAAGCTGCTGGTGGATTTGCCCTGCTAGAGAAGTGCCCCCTTTGCCTTAGTAGTGCAACTCCCTAGGGGCCACATTCTTCAGCTTTTTTTAGGCAAACCAGTTAAAAGGGAGATAAAGGATGCTGCAATATGTCAGATCTACCAGCAGAGGGCAGTGGCTGCATTCTCACCAACAGCTACAAAATTTACTGTAATTCCTGTTTCTTTGGCTAGTGTAAGATTTTAGACATGCTCTTCTTGTTTTTTTTAAATCTCTATTTCAGCAAAGAATAATATTGTTAGTTTGAGTAAAAGTTAAGAAATCCATGTGATTTCTCAGAAAAACTACTATCAACCTAAAGGTAGAATTTTAAAACTAAAGTCTAGTCTTTGCTTTTACTAATGAAGCAGTCAGGTTAGAGGAGGTAATGCAACTTTATGTGGTCACAGAGTGAACAACTACATGGCATACAGATGGGCTGCACAGCAAAGTGAGACCACGTCCACAGAAGTGGACTTCTTAGCTTGGCTTTGTCTAATCTTTAAATTGCCTCTTCTGCTCTGGACTTTGGTTGTCAATTATCATAACAAGGAGAGTTCTTTTTTATTTTGTTTTGAATGAACCAAGGCTGTTTAACTGCAAAGTGTTATTCAAACACTGCTTACATGTAATTTGTATGCTGACTTTGCGGCAAGGACCAAAATTCCCAGCTAGGATACTGGGATGAAATTCCATTAAAAGTAACCTCTAGGTACTATAGGATAGAATTACATTTAAGATATATATATAAAGTAACTATTTATCCTCTGATTGTATAGTTGGTTGCATTTATTTAAAACTCAGTGATAAAATGTAGTCTAAAATGAAACCAAGGGTCTCAGATAAAGAGAGAACAGGGCTGGAGCTCCGCGTGTTAACTTCAGGGAACCTGTAGTTAGTTTTAAGAAGGAGCTGCAAAGGCTTTGTTCACTTTTATGTTGCTCTTAGCTCCCTAAACAATCTTGTATGAGTAAATGGGATAGAGAATTAGAGCCAACAATGTATGCCCTCTTCAGGTACATCCTAGCTTAATTTTGCATTTGGAAGCTCATCTCAGGGATAAACTAATTTTACTCATCCTAGAAAATGCCAAGTATGTGTGAAATTCTGAATTTAGAAGAATGTGGAGAAAACACACTAGCCCAGGCCTCCTGCTTTGCCTTGGAAAAAGATAAATGAAGAGAAAGTGCTTTGTGTGTGGGGCCAGGGCACTCAGGCTTAAACACTGTAGGCCCCAGTCTGACATTAGTGCACTTTTAGCCCAAAGTGCACCAAGGTTCAAGGACAGCATTCTAGCTAAACCCTCTGGGTTAATTTCATTCCAAGGCTAGGCATTGGACAAGTGGAGAAGACAGGTTCAATAGCCTTGATGATAAGGACAGGTTTGGACAGCAAACCTAAAGCGAGCCAGGTAATTTTTTTTTCATGGTTTGTCAGCTTTCAATCAAATCCTTACTCATTTCGGAAAAATTTTACTTTCATTACAGTTCTGCTTAAGGCTCAGCCAACTAAGATATCATGACAGAAATGGAAGGGTTTTGTTCTAGTTCAAGAAAAAAAAAAAAAAAGGAATCAAACCTAGCTCTGCTCAGCTTGGCTTCTAGTTCAGACATTTCTGTGTTAATCAAAAGAGCTGTGATATACCTTTAATGCTGCTCAGTGGTTAAAGACGAAGCTTAAAATGTCCCTGCTCTTGAGGATTTAAATTTAGACCCTATAAAGAGGTGCTTGTGTGAAAATTGTAAAGAACACCCAATTTGTTCTATTTGGAGAAAGATTTTACTGGAAATACATATTTTCACCTTAGAAATGTTTTATGGGGTCTCCCACCCACAGTCGAGTTGATTCTGACTCGCAAGGACCCTGTAGGACAGAGAAGTGTCCCATAGGGGTTCCTGTAAAGCTGTAACTCTTTACAGAAGCAGACTGCCATATTTCTCCTCTGGGAGAGTAGCTGGTGGGTTCCCAAGGCCAACTTTTCAATTAGCAGCCTGATGCATTAACCACTGTCCTACCAGGGCCCCTTTGAGGGGTAGAGGAACCATCTAAATAGCACAAGCATTCCCTCTGCGGGGGGGTGGGGAGGAGGGGGCTGCTATGCTTAAGTCAGAACCCGCTGGTTCTCTTCCATCTGAAGTCTTTGTCCTGTCCTTGTATTAACTTAGTCATCTCCACAGCAACTAATTGAAATGTCCCAAAGGATTATCACATTATGTGAAGAATCACCAGGAGGAGCAGATCAAATTCTAAAACGGAAAAGGTGCTTATCAAAGTTTCTCTAATAATAGTGCTGTGTTTAGAAATCTATTGAATATGGCAGAGGATATTAACCTGGCTTCCTTGAAAGGGAAAGTTGTCTACCCTCTGTGCTATCAGCATTTCTAGGTCACATCTCCCAACCAGTAGTGATGTCACAACAGTTGAGACAGGATGGTTTTCTTTCTTTTTTTTTTGCAGACTGAGCCTTCTAGGAAGTAGATCAACTCTGTCACAAGTATGTATCACCAAAACATAAAGGCAAGTAAAGAAACACATTTTTCCTTAACATTTATAGTATCATTTCTTTCTTGTTGCTGTGGAGGTTAGAACTGACTCTGAGCTGACTCTTCAGCGGGTTTTTGGAAACATGGGGGGAGACTGACCATCTATTTCCCTCAGGGCTATGGGTGGATTCGAAAGGCTCAGCTTTGTGGTAGCTGCACAACTCCCTATGAACTATGCCACCAGAACTCCCTATTACAGCAGATATCAGAGCTGGACAATTCCAAGGCCTCTACGACTTGAGCAGCTGATGTAAATGGAAGAAGCAGGTGAGGCTCACCTAGGCCATCAGTCACTCGTTGTTTATCAAAGACCAAATAGCTCAGCCAGGGATTGTGACAACCACACCTGGATCTGTGTAACCACATGGTTTATATACTTTTTTCCTCCAGCAAGAAGTTGAAAATCGTTATGTCCAACTGTCCAGGTTTTAAATGTTAACCAATGGATTAAAAATTACTTAACTCTGTTTTGGTTAGAAAAATCAATCTATGGATTAGATTGAGTTCGTGAGCTGTTATTTTTTGTCCTCTTGGGTAAATAACTCAATAATGAATGAAATGCATAATGGGCATTCCTTAACCTTAAAGCTTCCTCTGGAATTTGAAGGTGAAACTGAATCCCACCCACTCCCACACCCCCATCTCTGACACTGGGAAGTCAATCATGTTTGGGCCTTCAGAAGAACGGGCAGACAAAAGGAAAGACCCAGAGAATAAAGGTTCATTTCCCTTCCAGTTGCATTATTTGAATAGCTCGGCTTTTTAGCAGGTTGAACGGACCACAAGGCATGAGAAAAGCACCCCAGAGAAGCATGCATGCTGTTACCTAATTCTGCCATGGACACAGTTGGGGAAGTCTCTCCATTGGTGAAAGAGCAATAGGGAAAGAAGCCTGATGCTGGTGTGTAGTCACATATGGGTTCTGGTTTGATTCCATTGATATCAAGACCTGACTGGTCTGGGGAAGGCTGTATGTCCAGGTAGAAGCTGCTGACCGCAGAGTCTGCCTTGCTCCCCTCGGGGGTGTGCCCGTCGATGTAATTGCTGAGGTCGTCATGCAGTTCCGTCAGCCCGTTGGCTGAGATGTTGTAGGTGGGCGTCAGCGGCTCAGCCTCCCCAGGTTGTTGTTGGTGGTCACGCTGCTGCTGCTGCATCCGGTGCTTCTGGACCTCTGCATACAAGCTGTCTCTCTGCTTTTTCGACATCCGGCCAAATTTTACAGCTGGAAGAAAAAAGCAAAAAAAATAAGTCAAATCACACCATATACAATGTGCTTTCCTTCATTGTACTCTTGGACAGGCTCCTTGGAAGCCTCAACTCAAAATCACATGACCAAAGAGCAAGGATTGTTGTTGTTGTGTACCACAGAGTTAGAACGGACCCACAGCTGACCCTCCAGCAGGTTTTCTGAGGCAGTTAATTGCACAGGAGGAGACTGCCCATCCTTCTCCCGCAGAGCAGCTGGTGGCCTTGAACTGCGTGCCTTCAGGATTGCAGTGCAGTTTCTTGCCACTAGGCCACCAGACAGACTTCTAAAATGGTCATCCCTCCCCTCCCCCATTTGGTTTTCCCACCCTCTACTAGCCAGCACACCATCTAGAGCAACTGATGGTTCAGAAATCGACGCAGAACAGGTCCTGGAGCAATGACTACGCCTGTATTACATACTGCTAGGCTCTGGGGAGCCACTGATGTATACCTTCTGGGGCTTGCTACCGTCCCTCCATCCAGCTGGCTTAGGCCACCTCCCTCTCTTCCCAGTCTTCAGACCAAAGTCCAGAGATGCATAGATTTATAGGGGTATAAAACCAGTCAAACTCCAACTTCCATCCGATAATAAATTTCTTCCCAGACAAACAGCTGAGACTCGGGAATTTCCTGCAGACCCAAAAAGACTAACTTCTTGTTGTTTTGCTGTCGAGTAAGGACTGACCCATAGCTGACCCTCCAGCGGGTTTCAGAGACAGGAAGTCATAAGGGAGGAAACTACCCATCCTTCTCCTGCAGAGCAGTTGGTGGATTTGAACTGTGTGCCTTGGAACTGCAGTGCAGCTTCTTACCATTTATTTACTTCGGACCCAGGTAGACAAAACTGGGCCTTTGGAATTTCCTCAGGTGCACCCCTGAATGTACTTGACTTAAGAAGACCTCCCCCCCCCCAAAAAAAAGAAGACCTCCAAAGCTCGTGAGTCATGGAACAACAACAAAAACATGGTGACTGAGTTGATTCTGACTCAGTGATGCTATAGGACAAAGTACAACTGTTCCTTTGGGTTTCCAAAATGGAACATTTTCATGGGCTCTGACTGCCTCAGCTTTCTCTCAACAAGTGGCTGGTGGATTTGAACTGCTGACTTGGTTAGTAGCTCAGTGCTTAATCAACCACACCACCATGACTCCCTTGGTCTTGAGGAAACTCTTAGGTTTGCCTTTACATATCATTTTCTGTCACTCCCATTTAGCCTCAAGCCAAAATGAGCATCAGAATTTTGGAAAGGCCAAGTCCGATAAGTAAGAGCTTGCTCAGGACAGTCTGTGTTTGCAGGACTTCTCCTTGGGGTATGCCCCATTTTTTAACACAGAGCAATGACTGTAGCAACTACCAGCTCGTTTAAGACTCTCAAATGATTTTTTCCACCCCTCAAACATTCAGATCACTGAGAAAAACCAAGAAGTCAACTATGATTTCCTGGCCTGAGTTCTTTCATGAACTCAGTTTGTTTTTTCCATTAGAATTTGTATACACAGGTAATGGCCCTGCAGGAGACAATTCTTCTCATTGATTGCAGTTAAGCTGATATTACAGTCTAACTGCAGGGTGGGTGAATTCATCCACATGGCATCTTCATGGTTCTAGGAGTCCAAGGGCAGGAGGTAGAGGAGGTGGAAATGAGGCTGGGACAAAGGCACTGGCCAGCTGAGGATGAGCTGCCCTTTAGAGAGGGGACAGTGAGCTGGCAAGACAGCAGCCAGACTCATGTGGACTCTTAATCTCTGGCCTATGATTTTACAAACCCTCAATTCATTCCAAGCCTACAGCAACCTGTATGGTCTCTATGCAAAGTCTCCAAAAAAAAGCAGCCAAAAGGCACATTATTTTATGAAAAGAATATGTGAAGACACCCAAGGGGATAAACCTCCATGGTGACTGTGTGATAGTGCCTGGAAGTTTCCCTTTCCCCAAAAAGTAACAATGGTCATCACCTCATCACCATCACAGAAATGAAATTAAAAGATCAGCTCCTAAAAACTATGCATACACAGCGTGAGCTCCGAATGGACGCATTCATTAAAGCTACACCTAATTGTGTTAGTTGCATGCCATCAGAAGATGAAATCTGTGAAGCTGCGTATCAGGAGTGTTCTAAGAATATGGGGCAAGTTTTACAACTTACATCTTGCGATGCTCTAAAAACAATATACTAACTGGCTTTGTGTACATTGCTCCTTTGGATGTTGTCATTGGTGCTGGGAGGGTCCACCACCCTAAGAACATTGGGTTTTGGGGAAGGTCAATGTTTTGAAAGCTGCCCAGTGCTCAGAAGTCTTCTTTTGTGGGGGTGCTTTTAGAGGCACCCCTTTGGAGGAGACCTTCCCTTCAAAGGGCTGTCTTATAAGAACCAGCCAGTATTTTAAGAAAAGCCCTTAAAATGTATCCGCTGTACTTTCTTCCCAGTTTCTATGCATAAGAATAACTGACTTGAAATCTGGTGCTGATTATTCAAAGCATTTGAGATCATTCTCCAGGAAGATCCTGAAGCACTTTGTAACTAGACAGTTAGATGATCTCTAGTTCTTAAAATAGCTCCATTTAATGAAAAGAACATTTGTCACTGAGGTAAGCTCGGCACTATTTTCACATATTCTGTATGTACAAATAGTTGACTTTGGCACGTGGGTCAAAACATCCAGTTAGCACAAAAGCAAATTGTTCTCAATAAGCTTAGTGGTACAAAACCAATCATAGTAAGCCAGGGATTGTGAGGGATGCTTCTGACTGGAGGGAAATGCCTGTAGGGACAAACAGGCCTCAGAGGACCACCTTAGATCAAAATATGCACCTGCAATGTCAACGTTAGAGAACTGATGGAGTTCTGGCCACATGGACACTTCCTCATCCACCAGATGCCAAGCTCCCACACAGGTGACTCCCTGGACAGCGGAGGAAGCAACTGCTATGAAATGGACAGTGTGGCCAGAGAAGGCTTTCAGAGGGTGGGGAGGAACAGACATAGGTAGATTTGAGTCCATGAAGGCATGTTTGCAACCCTGACCTTAAAGCAAGACAACCCACAGTGCTGTTTGTTACACACAAGCAGGGCGCGCTCACCATCTCGGGACATCCCGACGGCAAGGCATTTCTGTAATCGACAGTGCTGGCAGCGGTTTCTACTAGTCCGATCGATCAAACAGTTCTTCTGACGAGGACAGGAGTAGGTGGCATTGCTTTGCTGACTCCTCCTGAAAAAGCCCTGTGATTCAGTTATAAAATATAAAACAGGTTAGTGTTGGTGTGAGCTGTATGATACTCAAGACAGTGTACTAAGCACTGGGCAGCATTAATATTTAATGGAGAATTAAACTTGTAGCCAAATCATCTAGGAGATCATTAATGAAATTAAAGTCACTTCGTTTTCCTTCACTAAAATGGGTCCCCAGGGCCAAATTCTCTGTCCCTTACACATGCAAAACTTTCTTGAACTTCAACAGTTAGTTGCCTCTGTAAAAGGCACAGGGTCAGGTCCCTGTTCTCAAACGATCAAAAGTGGTGTGCGTGGTAGAACTTACTGTTCCCATTTATCTTCAAAATGCTTTCAGTAAAATAAACACAAAACTCTTTGAAATGCTCAGAAGCAAGAAAAGTGAAGTCTCACCACAACCAGGGCAGCTGTGATCCCTGCCTACATGGAATCTCCACCAGCTCGCATGAACCTACCACCCCACCTCTGGGTGATTCCTGGGGCCTTGGTAGTGCAGCGCCTAATGTGCTTGACTGCTAACTGAAAAGCTAGTGGTTCAAAGCCACCAGCTGCTCTGCTAGAGAAGGATGTGGTGATCTGCTTCTGTATTTACGGACTTGGGGCAGTTCTACTCTGTCGTTAGGAGTTGGAACTGACTCAACAGCAGATAAATAAATGAAAATAAAATAACAAAAACAATTGTAAGCAACTTAATTTGATGTTAAAGTTCCTCTTCACTGGAGACTACTTACCTTAAGGGTTTTGCTTAATTTCAATTTTTTAAAATGCTAACTTCTTGAGCTGGATTCTTAAGCAAACAATAATGTTCAGTATTTGTTCCTTTTTTAAACATGTCAAGTTCTCTTTTGAGTTATGTTTTAGCAGTAAACCACCAGTTTCACTAGGTAGCATTTTCAAGTGTCAGTCAGTTGAAAATATATACTACTTTTCAATAGGATTTCTTCTTTCACCCCTGTGCTAGTTAAAAGTATATTTTAAAACTCAAAAACTACTGGGTTTCTAGTTTTTTTCACTGTTGATGTAACCTCTTGGATATTTTGCAAGCTAGGTCTACACACAGAGAAAAATGGTATACTTAAGAGTTTGTTCTCTGAAGCTGAGCGATGAGAGAAATAAATATTATTGTTGTTGTTATGTGCCGTCGAGTTGCTTGCGACTCATAGTGACCCTATGTACAACAGCCCTAAACTCTGCTCTGTCCTATGCCAATCACATTGTCTCCGACACACCATCCCGATTACCCCAGTCACTGAAATCAATCCACCTCATAGAGGGCCTTCCCCTCCTGTGCTGTCCCTCCACCTTTCCAAGCATGCTATCCTTCTCCAAGGACCGGTCTCTCCTTATAACATGTACAAAGTATGTTAGACGGAGCCTCAGAATCCTTGCCTCCAAGGAGTAGCCTGGTTTAACCCTTTCCAGGATGAATCTGTTTGTTTTCCTAGCAGTGCATGGTACACTCAATACTCTTTCAAATCTTTAAGAGCAAAGATAGATGAACCTAACAAAGAGGGAGTGGGGTGGAGAGCAGCTAGGGGAATCTTGGAGAACTGACAGAGTGGTGGGCAAACGGTAAGGGTAACCTCCAAATATTTTTCTGCCATGGTATAGAAGAGCCAATTTGACAGCTGGGTCAAAATTCTTAACATATCAATCATGATCTCAGTAATTATTCAGTCAGGTGTATCTTTTAAAGAACTCTTAAAAATGGTGCAAAGCATTCAGATTTAGTGCTGCATTATTCACAATAGCAAAGCAACCCAAGTGTCCATCAACAAATGAATGGATAGAGAAATTGTGGTATAGTCACACA
>NW_006400014.1:1247448-1251508 GCF_000299155.1 Elephantulus edwardii
AAAAAAAAAAAAAAAGAACACTGCATTGAAATAGATGAGGAAAGAACTGTTAAAAGGTATATATAATTGGGTATTATTTGCATGATAATAGTCCAGAATAAGAGGTCCATAGCAAAGTAGACTGGGGGGGGCAGGGGGTATGAGGAAACAATGAAAGAATCTTTTTAAAGAGAAAAGCAAACTGCAGGGGTGCAGGTGGGGGTAGGAAGGAAAATGTGCAACAATGAATGAATGGAAATCCAAGTTTTCAGTAAACTTTGGTTAAAATAGCAACAAAAAGGAAAATTTTCGAAAAGTGGTGCAAAGACTTAACTAGTCTTCATCCTTAACTCCAGGGATGTTCATCATAGAATTGTCGGTAACATTTAAGCATTTAGAAAGATCCTAAGTGTCCAATACTGATGAGTTTGGTCAGAGTCACAGTGTATGGTCATATAGTGGGTAGTGTATGGTCATATAATGAAAGTTCTCTCATGGTCATCGAGCTGGAACTGACTCAGAGTTGACCCTCCACTGGGTTTCTGAGACTGTAAATCAACTGATGGGAGGAGATGGCCCAAATTCCTCCTGTGGAGCTATGGTGGGTTTAAACCACCCGAGACGCTCTGATTTTGGATTAGCAGTGCAATTCCCTATGGACCATGCCAACAGGGCACCCTCAAAGGATATGTGAAAGTCATTAAAAGTGGTATTTTAGAAAAATAATTACTGATGTAGAAAGGTGATAATAATATACAGTATAGAAGAGAAGTACACCAAACAACTAAATATAATCCAATTCTTGGGGCGGGGGTGGGGGGGAATGCATTTAACATAGAAGTGTGGAAGTTACAGCTCAAAATGGCTCTAGTTGGTTGCAACATGGGTGATTTTAATTTTCCTTTTGTTTTTCTTTACTTTCTGATTTTCTATGTAATTTGTAGGTGGAAACGTAAGTTAATTACAAGGGAAGAACTATCTAGAGCATCTACTTTCTTTCATGGTGGTTTGGAAGCTTTAATGGATCAAGCTGATAGACACGGCATGGCTCTCAGTTCTTCCCTTTGACAGCCAACCTGAGACGGGAGGGAGCAGGACACTGTCCTCTCTGCCACACAGCTTGTGGAGCTCACCAGGTGCAAGAAGCCTGAGGACCCCAGGTCTCAGGCTGTCGCCCCGTGTACTTGAAATCCACGCAACATCACACTGTGCCTCTTCTGTGAAATAATCTCTTTCTTCCCGAAATATCTAAAGCAGTGGCTATTGTTCTGACTTTCTAGTTATTTTCTTTATCTTCCTTTGAAAAAGAAGTGAGAAGTGGAGTTTTCTTTGGGACTTTACAGAGAGAAGTCAAGAAATCAGAACTGGTAACAGAAGCAGATGAGACAGATAGTCACCTGGCCAGGTGTTGCGTTTACTCTGAGACAATCTCTGTCAACCCGAAAGGTGCTAACCTCTTTCTGAAGAGGCTCCCACCACGCTTGCCCTCAGTGCCCATCATCACTGCCAGTGAACAGAGGTGTCTACGGTCAGGGATGTATTTGCTTCTTCCTTTAAGCTGACCTTGAATTTTGTTTGCCCATTAAGCCTATTCTGTTTTTTTACTGGGTCACTGATTCTGGCAAATGTCTGAATAATCTTGTTCTTTCTTTATACGGAATGACCCTGAGGGTCATTAGAAGCCATCTCTCAAGTACTTCCTTGGAAGACCAAACCAAAGCCCCCATTACCTTTCTTTCTGGATTCTTCTCCACTATCAGTATTCCCCCCTCCCAGATCCTTTCCTTGTAAGATTTTTTTCTTTACAAATCTGCCCTCAAGAACCAGACACAGCTCTTGAATGATGGTTGGGTCATTAATGTAAATGCTGCTGCCTTTTTAGCTTTCACATCTTAAACTCAGGCTAACGTCAAACTACCACCACGAAAGTTCCAGAATGTTAGTACAGAAAAGAACTACTGGTTCTGAGATAAGAGAACTCTAAGAGGAGGATATAATGGCAATGATGATGATACATGAATCTTAGTGAATACTTTCTGTGCTAGGCACCATGGGCTTAATAGAGATGACATCATTTCATCTTGGCAGCAGCAGGATGAGGGAGGCCCTACTTTGGCCGCCTTTTAAAGCTGATGAAACTAAGGCCTAGAAGGGCACTTGCTCCCCTCCCACTCCAGCACTGGGCGGGACTGGGATATGAAATCATGTGGTATCATTTATTCCAAAGCCTAGACTCTTTCCCTTTATTTATTCATTTTTTCCTTCCTTTTCGTGTCTAAAGGATTCTGCTTATTTTGTTTTCATAGTGAGAGTGCAAGTGTTAAACTAAGCCTCGTAAAGAAACTAGGTCTGTCTGCACAGGAAAGTAAGAAAACCGATTTATTCTGAAATGAGTACTTCCCTGTAGATGGTCCATGCCGCCGCCACCACACGTTCTACTTTTCATCTATACCTGTCTCCTGAACCAGGTTATTGGTAGTAAGATTAAACCAATTTCATACTTTCTAGTCATTTCTGAAGAGAAGTATGCTAGTTATTTCGGTTTACCATGTTTATTTCTACATGATTTTGCCTTTGCTGACCTTGGGGACCTCTTCTGGCGGCCTAAGGCCCTCTGGCGGCCTCGCCTACAGGAAGCTGCACTTCTAACAGAAAGGTGCTGCCTCTCTGGTGGTTTTATTCATCAGCAGCTTCTTCAAGGAATGAATGATGGGCAGTCTCCTCCTGGGTGATTTAAACCCCACAGAACACTAGCAGAGGGTCAGCTGTGAGTCAGGGCTTGGTTTGATGATAACCAAGTAATACTGAGTTGCCTCATTTATGTATGTATTTTTATATACATATATACCCATATATGTCACATAGAAATGTTGTTCCATACTCTCAAGTCAGAAGCTGACACTCCAGCTGATTTTCAGAGCTGTAAGTGATGTAAGAGGAGACTTTTTTTCGCTGAGCAACTGGTGGATATGAACCACCTGCCTTTGGGTTGACAGCATAATTTTTTACCATAACCCACCAGAGCTCACTGCACACACACACAGTGTTGTCGTTGTAGTTAGGCATGGCCAAGTCAACTATGATTCACAGAGACCCTAGAAACAACAGACCTGAGCCTTGTTCTATCCTGCACTGTCCTCATATAATCTGCTATGCTCAAGTCAATTGTTAGAGTCACTGTATCAGTACATCTTTCTGAGGGTCTTCTTTCTCTGACCCTCCACTTTTCCCAGCAGGATGTCTTTTCCCAAGGACCAGACCTCTTGACAACATGCCCAAAGAATGTGAGATGAACTTTCTCCCTCCTCACCTTTAAGAAGCATCTTGGCTGTGCTGTGTCCAGGACTGACTTGCTTGTTCCTTTGGCAGTACACAGGCTAGTCAGTTCTACTTGCCAACATCACAATTCAAAGGCATTGGCTCTTTGGTCATCCTTAGTCACTGACCAACATTCAGATGTATAGAAAGCAAGTGAAAATACCACAGCTTGGATCAAGTGCAGCTTCGTACTGCTCTTTAACACTGTGGAGGGGTCCTTCACAGCAGATTTCCACCACTGCAACACATCTTTCAATTTCTTGACTGCTGTTCCCTTGGGTGTTGACTGTGGATCCAAGCAAAAGAAATCACTGACAACTTCAACTTTTCCCCTTCTATCATGATGTTGTGTATTGGCCCACTAGTGAGGATTTTCTGTTGAGATATAATATACACTAAACGGTGTAGTCATTGATCTTATATGGCATGTGCTTCAAGTCTTCTTCACTTTCTGTGAGCAAGACTGCATCAGCTGCCTAAGGAAGGTTCTTGATGTGTCTTTCTCTAATATTGATGCCATAATCTTCTTCATATAATCCAGCTTCTTTTTTTTTATTGCTGGACGATCTAATTCTAATGTTCATTGCACCATATTGCCCCATAAAATACAAAATATTCAACTCAGTATTGACAGGGTAAACAATCACTTACAATCAGTCATATATATATATGTATATACACAATTATATCTACATTTAATTACAATGTTAGAATATTTAATAGATGAAGGACTGTACTGTGTTTAATTATGTCATTAGATCAT
>NW_006400014.1:1251859-1334356 GCF_000299155.1 Elephantulus edwardii
AATCATGCAATATTCCTTTGTTCTGTTCAAACTGCTTTTTGATCTATATAAAGGTTTTGGACAAGCACAAATGTTAATATTCTCATTCTTCCCAATGTTAGCCATATTTTTTTATGACCCACACAGTTAAATACATTTGGATAGACAATAAATCACGAGTAAACATCATTCTGGTATTCTCTACTTTCAGCCAAAATCTAACTGACATCAGCAATAATAACCCTAGTGTCACGGCCTCTTTAAATCCAGCTTGAATTTCAGGAATTTCCCATTGATGTATTGTGCTAGCCATTTTTGAATGATCTTCAGCAAGATTTTATTTGCATGCAATATTAATGATATTGTGCAATAACTTCCATATTCTGTTGGCTTACCTTTTTTTGAAAGGAAACAAATATGGATTTCTTCCAGTCAATTGGCTAGGTAACTGTCTTCCAACTTTCTTATTACAGTTGGTGAGCACATCCAGGGCTGCATGTCTTTGTTGAGACAT
This sequence comes from Elephantulus edwardii, assembly GCF_000299155.1. Taxonomy (NCBI): domain Eukaryota; kingdom Metazoa; phylum Chordata; class Mammalia; order Macroscelidea; family Macroscelididae; genus Elephantulus; species Elephantulus edwardii. The sequence continues at coordinate 1,252,353 of NW_006400014.1, forward strand.
GAAAATGTGTATCCCATAAGGTCCTGGAATCTTATTTTTGTGCTAATTCTTTTTGTCTAGTTTAGACTTATTCTTTAAGTTCTATTGGTTCTTGACTACTTTCTAAAATGTTTCATTCAGTATTGACCAATTGTGACTCTGCATTTCTTGTTTCTTTCTTTTTTTTTTTTATGCTTCCTGCATCATTCAAGATTCTGCCAATAGAATCCTTTGTCAACTCCAGGCTTGAATTTGTTCTCTAGTTCTTTTAGCTTGAGAAATGTCAAGTGTGGCATTCTCTCTTGGTTTTCAAACTCCAGCTCTTTGCACATTTTGTTGTACTACTTTGCTTTGCTTCTCAAGTTGTCCTCTGAAACCTTCAGTTCATCCCTTTTGGTTGACCCTCTTTCCTCTTTGTTTTGTTTTCTATTTCTAATGAATGTTTCAGAGTCTCTTCTGATATCCATTTTGGTTTCTCCTGCCTTTGTGACGATGGCCTTTTGCTTTTTTGCATGGATGATTTCCTTGATATCATTCCACAACTAGCTGGCCTTCGATCACTAGTGTTCAGTGCATCAAGTCTTTTCTTGAGATGGTTTTACAATTCAGTTAGGGTAGACTCAAAGTTGTATTTTGGCTCTTGTGGGCTTGTTTTCATTTTCTTCAGCTTCCATTCGAACTTGCAAAGGAGTAATTGATGGTCTGACCACAAGCTGTCCTGCTCCTTGTTTTGACTGCTGATATTAAGATTCTCCATGGATTCTTTTTACAGATATATTTAATTCGTATGCAGTACACCAGGTGAGGGACAAGCTTATATTTGTCTTTTATGATTTTTTAAAAGGCTTTCTCAACAAATAAACCATTGATTGTACAAAATTCTGACATTCAATACCCAGCCTCATTTGTGTCACCAAGACCATATTTTACAACTACCTATTATTTCTTTTTGTTTTCAACCTTTGTATTCCAGTCGGCACGCGCGCACACACATGCACACACACACACACACACACACACACACACACACAGTAAATATATAAATTCCAAGGGAAAAGAGTCACTATAATTAAACTGCCTTAGTTATGATGCCATAAATGGTGCAGGCAGATCTATAAGAGATAATGTGCACTGCGTAGGCAGGAGGGTACCTAGTCTGGAAAAGACTAAAATTTCAGTTTTACAGTGGTAAAGGGCTCAATTGGTTAAGTGCACAGGTGCTTTATGGGAAAAAGATGGAGGATTCTGTTCTTGTAAAGGTTTGTGGCTTTGGAAACCCTCATGGGCAACTGCTTCCATAGGCCATGTATGGTCAATATGAATTGGAAAAGACCGAGCAACAGCGGTTTGATTATAGGTACACTGATTTAGATGCTTAAGCTTTGAAGTCTGGGGAAAAATAAGTGATCCTTTCCCCTTAGACTTTATTCCTCCACTGAGTCAACTGGGGAAAAAACCAAAACCAACAACCTCTGTTAAAATGTCTTGCGAGTAGCCTAGCTAAGAACTGAGAAGAAATCTCTTATCCTTTTGTAACAAATCCAAAGAGTCTTACTAACAAGGAGAACTACTGAAAACCAGATGGGAGGGAGCAAGTGGGGTTCCAGGGTGAGATGGGAAAGAGAAGTCAGGGGAGGCCACTGTGATTCAGAAATACTGAACAGGAGGGAGGCATGCTCTCTTCCCTCCAGCACTCCACCTTTTAAAGAAGCCCTTCTTTGTAGCACTTTGTGTCTTCCCAACGGTCGGAGGGATTGGCAGGGAGGCCTGGAGCTATATGCCATCTAACGGGGGGTGGGGGTGGGGGGGTGGGTTGCACGGCCGACCACACGGCTGGAGCAGCACGAGTCTACCAGCTGCTCCCTGTTAGGAAGCTGGGCACACTCCCGCTGCTCAGGATTTCTAGCCTCAGAAACCTGATGGAGGGTGATTAGTAATGAAAACTGACTCAACAGCAACAAGGGTGAGTTGAGAAGCATTTGGTAGTCCAAGAGATAAAACATTTAAAGCTAAAGTGAAGGAGAGAACTGGAAGAGAAGAAATGTAGAAACTGGAGGGCACATTGTGAGTTTCAAGGTGGATCCTGACTGACCGAGGGGCAGGACTGGAGAAAGTGTCACCAAGAACTAGGTCGCTGAGGGAGAAGCTGTCAGGGGCTGGGCAGTGCGAGGCCACATGGAAAGTAAGGGGCAGCACAAAGTCAGTCCACAGTCTCAGTGGACAAGTGATCCTCTGAGTTAGCTGGGAAAGAGATTAAGTTCCCAATTATGGAGTTTTATTATTTTTCGAAGATAGGCTAATGAACTGTTTTGACTTAGGTAAAAGTTCATATATTGTGGACATAAAAATAAACAGATGTTTAATGATAAAAATGGTAGGCTTGAACAGAGGCACCAAGATGAATTTCGGGGTAGGACAGGCTTAGGGGAACCATAGCACACTACCACCACCTAGTGGTGGCATATTAACATGCAATTATTAGAAATTATGAGCCTAAATTAGCATCAACTTGGAGAAGTGAGACACGAACAGAACCATTAGTTTTCAAACAAATGGTACATTAGAATCATTCACTGATCTTATTTATCTTTAAAAAAAGAAGTATCTTAGAGCTAACAGACTGGAAACTATGGGGATGTGGCTTGTTGTTGTTATGTGCCGTCGAGTTGTTTGCGACTCATAGCGACCCTATGTACAACAGCCCTAAACCCTGCTCTATCCTGTGCCAATCACACTGCCTCTGATACACCCATCCCAATTACCCCAGTCACTGAAATCAATCCACCTCATAGAGGGTCTTCCCCTCCTGCACTGTCCCTCTACCCTACCCAGCATGATGTCCCTCTCCAAAGACCTGTCTCTCCTTACAACATGTCCACATTATGTCAGACGAAACTCCAGAATCTTTGCCTCCAAGGAGTAGCCTGGTTTAACCCTTTCTAGGGTGAATTTATTTGTTTTCTTGGCAGTCCATGGTACATTCAATACTCTTCTCCAGCACCACAGCTCAAAGGCGTCAATTCTCCTTCTATCCTCCCTAGTCATTGTCCAACTCTCTGATGCATAACAACTTATTGCAAAAGCCATGGCCTGTATCAAGCAGACCTTAGTCTCCAGAGAGACACCGTTGCTCTTGAGTACTTTAGAGAGGTCCCTAACTGCAGACTTTCCCATCGCAATACGTTTTTTAATTTTTTTTTATTTCCTGGCTGCTGGTGCTTAGGTGTACTTAAAATCTGAACAGTATGAAACTGCCATTGTAGGACTGGAAGGGGGAAATAACAATTTTATACGTTTAATATTTTAACAAAACTCCATGAAGATGGCTATGCCTTCTTTTTGTTGGTGTTTCCCAGTTTCCTAATTTAACAGGTAACAGAACTGAAGCTCAGAATGGTAAGTGACTTGTTCAAGGCTCCATAGTTGATACAAGTTAGTGCTGAGACTTAAACTCCAAAGCCCAGACTTTGGAGTCCAGTACCCTCTAACTGAAGTATCTCTTCCTTCTTAAGTGCTGATCTGACTGAAAAAAAAAAAAAAAGACTCCCATTGGGTTTCATACGATCACTTCCATGTTTTATAAAAATGAAGAATAATGTGAAACACAATGTATACAAATGTTACAAGCAAACCAATTAAAAGAAAAAAGAAAAGAAAAGGCTCCCTGTACCTTCTGTCTCCCATCCCACTGTCTCAGAGACCACCTCCCCTGTGGCCTCACTTCACCTGGCTTTCCTTTCCCCAGAAAACTCTCTTCCCTGTTTCCCTTAAACATTCAAAATGACAACAATGCTGTGACATTGTTTACTGACTCCATCAGAAGGAGGTATTTTTACCTGAGGAAACTAAACTGCAGTGAGGCTAAGCCAGGTGTCAAAGCTGTAACAGATGAAGTGAATGAGCCAGGATATGAACTCCCCAATCCTCAGTGCCCCACAAGGGGCTCTGGTGGTGCAATGGTTAAGCATTTGACAGCAAACTGAAAGACTGACAGTTAAAACCTACTTCCTTAAAGATTATAGGCCAGTAACTCTTATAGGCCCATTTTACTCTGTTCTGTAGGGTCAACTAGAAGTCAGAATCAATGAATTAGCACACAAGAACAATGGGTATACCAAAGGCTGTAGATTTTGAAATGCACTATCAAAAATCTTTCAGACAACTGTACAGGGTGGACAAAACAATCTGGTAAGTAACAAAACACCCACCCATCCAAGAAAAATACAAAACAAAAGCACCTAAGAAAACACTTTGCAGTTCTGTGAATCAAAGCTTCACCAAGGATAGCCTGATCCCTGGGAGGTGGTATTTTATGCTGCACTGAGTACCAAGTTCCCACTGGGATGGGAAGCACTGTCACTAGCTGTAGCTGTTGTGTACCACGTACCACAGAGTTGGAACCAATTCAGAGCTGACCCTCCAGCAGGTTTTCAGAAGCATTAAACTGCACGGGAGGAGACTGCCTGTCTTTCTCCTGTGGAGCAGCTGGTGAACTTGAACTGCACGCTTCTGGGATTGTTGCATGCTTTGAATTAAACCTGGTATGTCCTATTGAGGTTATTAATAACTTGGCCCGTGAGTGTAGGTTAGCTGGTTGTTAAGTGGGAAGAGGACCAGGGGAGATGTCCAGGAGGTCACGCTCTGAGGGGCCTCTGCATACTTGGGGCTCCTTCTTCGTGAAGCTCGGGTTGAAATGCTGATCTGATGTTTGGTCTTTTGACAATTTTCACTTAATGAATTGATTCCTACAGTTCATTAACATACCCACTTCCACTTCTGTATACACATATGTCTTAATTAGCTGCTCATTGGCTGTTTAATTACAAGAAAACAGCTGACAGCTGCCTTGCTGAATTCTAATGGCAGACTCTTTGGAACGGCTACACATTTGCTTTTGACAACCAAGATTTATTCATAACTCTGATTTATTGTGAATGTTCATATGCTTGCCCAAATGATTGTATCTGCTAATACAACAGAAAGTATGGGATTTGGGGGGCAGTTGAAGTGGTGTATGTCTGTCTGCCATTCCATTTCTGAGACCGAGAAGAGCATCCTGTGTGGGAAAGGATACCCCCTCTGGTGCAACTTTCCTGAGCTTGGGGACCTTTGGCTGACAATGTTCACAAGCATAGAGTGCAGCAGAACATATCTTTGAATACACGTGGGCAGAAGGTTGAGTAACTGGATAAAGGGAGGTAAAGAGGACAGCTGTCAGATTAATGTGTTGTTTTTTTTTTTTTAGATTAATGTTATTGAGGGGTAAAGAGAATGCATTACATTAAGGAGAGAAAAAAAAGGAAATGATGGAGCGGAAGCACTAGAGGAAATGATAAAATTGAAAAAGTGTATGGGTACAAATAGCGGCTCCCAGGAAAGCAAAGAAGGAAGCCCATTTATTCTTTAGAAAAGAACAGGCAGCTTCCTTGGCAAAAGTTTGATGGTGCAGCCTCACGCCTGTGCATCTGGCAGCAATAAATCACAGAAACACGGATTTCCTGAGCTACTTCTTGTTCAATAATGACTGGCCTCCCTGTAGAACTGTCTGTGTAAGTGATCTCTGATTAAAGCTGACCTCGTGTGTCATACTTGGTAAGTGTAGATGTCTGCTTTTGAATGCAATTTGCCATTGTCTGAGTCAATCCAAGAAAACACACGCAAGCAGACCCACCCACTGCCGTCACGTCCATTCAGACTCGTCGTTACCTTACAGGACAGAGTAGCACTGTCCCCATAGGGTTTCCTGGGGCTGTAAAGATTTAAAGGAGCTGACTGCCGCCTCCTTCTCCCATGGAGCAGGAGGAGGGTTTGAACTGCTGATCTTTTGGTCAGCAGCCCAATGCTTAGCCTACAGCACCACCAGGGCTCCTCATTCAGGAGCACACAGTGGTAACCACGCACAGGAGAGCCTTCTTGTATGAGAGTGCTACGTGCAATGCAGCCACCAGCCCAACATCTTAACTGAACCAAGGAAAGGTGGCGATTACTGACACATGATTAAGAACAAAACCAACCAACCAAAACTACAAAGACATCCGAATCATCTTGACATACGTTGAGGTTTAACACGTCTCTAATCAGTTGTGCATTTCATCACAGGACTGGAAGACTGAGCTAAACAGAAAGTTTTCCTTATCACTTGCACATAACAGAACTGAGAGCTTTGATGTTACAAAGATGCAGTAACAGTTTGTCCTGCCAAAAGTCTAATTTTCATTTTAACTGACCAACTCTAATCCTGGGGCAGGGATTTAAAAAGTGTTATGGTAAAAAGGCTGAACATGAATGGATGAGTATTCAAAAGTGGACACAGTTGTTCCAGGGCTAATGCCATTTCATGACTGAAATAAAAACACTAGAATCCCCTAAATGACAATTTATGGATCACTTATGGGAAATTTATTTTCATATTAAAAAAAGTTCCAATAATTACTTATTTCCTTTTAAAAGGGGCGTGTGTGCGCAAAAAGTACCAATTTCTACACTGTAGGTATCTTTGAAAAGACTTTTTAGTGTCCATTTGTTGTTGTAGTTGTTGACTGCCTTCGGGTTGAGCACGACTCATAGTGACCCTATGAATAAAAGGCCTGAAGCCTTTCTATAACTGTCAAAATTTATCAAAGTTCATAGAGTTTCCAGAGGCATGTTGTTTAGGACGTGGATGCCACTCAGAAGACTATATTTGTGACAGAATAAAACCACTCCAGATTCCCTCTGTAGTAGGAAGCAGCAGCAGCTCTGCACAGGGCATGATGTTAAATGTATTAAGTGCTGAGTCACTATTTGACCAACACTACTTTATTCTTTATCAAGAACAACTCCTCTGAAAGGTTCAGAAACCAGCCCACTAACCCCAATACTTGGTGGTAACTTTTAACTTAAAATGTAATAGTTTAAACAGTAGAGCCACAGAGTAGGAACATATGTAGAGAAAATTTATAGACTTGAGATAAAATTGTTTTCATTTTGTAGCCACCGTATTTTACAACAAAGCTATACAGAGAAGCTTAATGAGAAATAGAACCATTTTCAAAGGACAATTTCAACTAATGATAATTTTCCTTCAGTGCTTAAATTTAAAATAGATTTTGATATTTAAGCCCTAACACTAACTACAGCCTTTTTTTTTCTTTCTCATCTACAGCCTTGAGTTTTACAATTCTTGCTTTCTCTATCTGCATCTTCCAAGACCTGATCCTTCCTGTAGGCTCTTGCCTCGCTTACAACCCACGATCTTCACTCAGCAACCATACAGGACAGAGGAGAATGAGGTTTCGACGGCTGTAATCTTTATGGGAAGGAGACCTATTGGCCTCACATGCTACTGGCTGAAAACCAGAAGGCTAGAAGTTTTGAATGCACCAGCTACCCCTGAGAATAAAGATGAGGCCATCTCCTCTTGTAAAGATTTAAAACCTTGTAGGGTCACCAGGAGGTAGAATCAACTTTAGAGCAGTGGGATTTAGAGGTTTCAATCTTTACAGAAACAGAACACCCTATTTTTGTCTTGATGGGTTTGAATTGCTGACCCAGAAGTTAACCCCCAGGGCTCCTTCTTAGGCAATATTGTTGTTGTTAGGTGCTGTCAAGTTGTTCAATCCTATGAACAAAAGGTCTGAACCCTGTTCTACCCTGTGCCATCTTCACACTTTCTGAGAGACAAGAACCCATTGTGGTAGACACATCAATCCACCTGGTGGAATGTCTTCCTCTCCTTCACCGACCCTACTCCCCAGATACAATCACGATCACCCCGCTGCCAGGATGTCATTCTGTTGTTACATATGAGGAAGCTGTATCACTAGTTTTTCCATAACCAGCAGGGGTCACCAGGCTGGACAAGTTTTCAGTAGTTTCCAGGATAAAACAGGCCAAGGATAAAGTTCTGGTAATCTAATTTGAAAAATCAGCCAACGAAAACCTTACAGATCACAATGGAACACAATACATGGATTTCCTTGTTTAGTATACCTCGTTGTTGTTGTTGTTAAGTGGCACTGCGTTGAGTATGCCGTATAGTGACCTATGAACAACAGATCTGAACCTGTTCTGCCCTGTGCTGACCTCAGCATCTCTGATACACGTGAGCCCATTGCTACAGTCACTATGACAATCCATCTTGGTGAGGATCTTCCTTTTTTTTTTTTGCCGACCCTCCACTTTTCTAAGTCTGATGTCTAGTTCCAAGGAATAGCTTCTGATTAGGAGAGACCAGCTGCTGTAGCAGGAATCTTATTGGGTGATGTAGAGGCCCAGTGAGCAAGAGAAAGCCTCAGTGAAATACTGGTGAGTAACCACAAGGTTGAACTTAAATAACCTGAGGATGACTCGGACGAAGCAGTGCTTCATTCTGTTGCAATGTTTTTATAAGTTGTCAGCCTGAAGACTGCTTTCAAGCTACTTAAATTCAATCAAGCTTCTCCCATTCCAGAGCTTTTACCTCTGCCATTCTCTATGCCTCTGACTTCCCTGGCCAGAATTTGCTCCCAATTATACTGGGAGGTTTTGGTGGCCTGGTCTGTAGGGAGTTGTGATGCTAACTCAAAAGCAATGCCTCTCTGGGAGTTCAAATCCACCAGCAGCAGCTCCACGGGACAAAGATGGGCAATCTCCTCTCATGCAATTTACAGCTTCAGAAAACTCCCTGGAGGGTCAGCTGTGAGTTGGTTACGATGCAACAACGGCAATGAGTGTGTGTTCAATACTGCTCTAGGAGCCCTGGTGGTTCTTGGATTAAGCACTCAGCTTCTAAATGAAAGGACAGCGGTTGGAACTCACCAGCCACTCCATGGATGTGGCAGTCTGCTTCTGTAACAATGTACAACCTTGGAAGCGTGGCAGGGCTGGTCAACTCTGCCCTGCATGGCCTTGATGAGTTGGAATCCACTTGGCAGCAGAGGGCTCTGTCCAAACCCTCTGTCCCCCAGCTCACTGTCAATTTCTCTTCAGTGAAATCCCACTAGGCTCCCAGGAGCACAATCATCGTTCTCTGCCTGAGCCATTGCTCCTGCTGCCTAATGGGATGTGCTGGCCCCTATGGCAGCCTGAGGTCTTGCCTTTAGCATTTGCTCCTTGCACAGCTATTTGGTATGTTCTGTATAAGCATCATCTCTATAACTGGAGTGTAAGCTGCTTTAAGGGAAGCAGTTTCTAGGTGTTTGGGTTTGTTACAGTGCTTACACTTTGGTCCCAGAGGTTTTCATAGTTTTGTTTTTATTGGTTGCTTCTGCAAAATAAATTGCAGAGGATCACAAAAATCAAGACTAGACCCAGCAATTTGCTCGGGTTGCCTAGTGTCAAGAAGCTGTACTATAAAACCTAAGGCTAGTGGTTCAAATCCACCAGCTGCTCTGCAGGAGAAAAATGGGCAATCACCTCCTGTGTGATTAACTGCCTCTGAAAACCCACTGGAGGGTCAGCTATGGATCAGTTCTGACTCTACAGTACACAACAACAACAACAACAACACAGAGCATTGTTATCAAGGCACTAAGGATTCTGGCTGGTATGACAATTAAAACAACAGCTGACATTTACTAAATGCTTATTCTATGCCAGGGAGTCTTATATGTGCTTTTCCTGAGTGCAAGAGACGACGCTATGAAGTAGCCACAATTACTACCCTCATTTATACAGACGGGCAAACTGAGGCACAAAGGGCAGTCTGACTCACCAGCTGACGGTTAAACTCAACACAGTGTCACCTTTTTATAGGGAGCTCTGGTGGTCTACAGGGAAAGGAATTGTGTTGCCAACCCAAAGGTAGGTGGTTTGAATCCACCAGTTTCTCCAAGGGAGAGAAATGGGTTATCTTTCTCCTCCCGTGTGACCTGTTGTTTTTGCTGTTATGTGCTGTCGAGTCGCTTGCGACTCATAGAGACCCTATGTACAACAGCCCTAAACTCTGCTCTGTCCGTGTGACTTACAGCCTCTAAAAACCAACTGGAGTGTCAGCAATGAGTCTGTTCCAACACAAGGGCAAATAACACCAGCTACAGGATCTTAATAGACAAGGATGGCAAGAATTTGTGTCCTAATCTGGACATGTTGTCAGGAGGCACCAGTCCTTGGAAAAGGATATGAAGCTTGGCAAAGTAGAGAGTCATTGGTGAGAGGAGGTACTCAGTGAGATGGACTGACAGAGTGACGGTCACAATGCTCTTTTAAGCATAACAGAGAGTGTGAGGATCTCCCAGCATTGGGCAAGGTTTCAATCTGTGGCACATGGGGCCACTATGAGCTGGAGTCAACTCAAGGACACCTACTGGATACAAATAGGTAGCAGAAGGTCATCTGTGAACAGCCCCTGTGAACTGTTAGGTATTCTCCCACTAACCAAGAGGTGGGCAGTTCAAGCCTAGAAAAAAAGGCTAGTCGAGCTAAAAAGAAAAAAAAATCATTCACTGGAAAGCCACTGAGCCACAGTTCTAGACATGTAGAGTCCTCATGAGTCAGAAGCAACCTGACCGCAGCTGGTTTTGGCAGGTTCATAGGGAGCATGGGAGAACTGGAGAGGTGACCTGGGAACACCCAGGACAAGGGAAGGAGTGACCAAAACATTTCTCAGTTTTGCTGTTCATGCACAATCTTACCTGAAGAGATCTGTGGTGAAACAGACCATTATTTCAGCAATTAAACTTCTTCCCTAAGTTTCTTAAGGTTTCAGATCGTTGACTTTAAGACGCAATTTGAAACACGTTCGCAGGATGATTAGTTCAAAACTGACTGAGTCACGTTCTTTCCTCTCATTAAATATCTATTTAATACATCTAATTAGAGAATGTCCATATATCTAATTATACTATCACAGAGATAAATTATTTACAACTGGTCATGGTAGAACCACCTTTACCTGGTTAGAACATGATAAATAATTAACATAAATGGCAAAACTCAGATTTTTTTTTTAACCTCACCATAATTAGGAATAAAAATACTGGATAAAGCACAGGGAAAGGATAATACAGAACAAATAATGATATGCATTAAAATATGAACACATAACGCTGTATAAGTCCCTGGCTGGACATAGGCCAAATGTGCTAATAGAGGTCTATTTTAATTTTTTGTTTTTGCTGCTTTCATGGTCCAAAGTCAGTAAGACAGAGGCCCAGGACCATGGATGACTGAAAACCACCTTGGCACTGGGGCTATGAATGGACAAGATCTGGAAGGGCATCTAGAAAACCAACAGCTGTGGAGTAACAGCTGCCTTTTATTTTCTTATTGCTTTTATTTTTGCCACAAATAAACCCTGGGTGGTTTGGGGGAGTGAACATGTATTATCTATGCCTGTTCAGCCACGGTGGAACACAGCCAGTCAGTTCAGGCTTTATTGTGTAGCATGTCCTTAATTAATCTTCTGTATTGGTGGGTTTTTTGCAGGAAACAGCTACTATCCTCAAGGTGCCCTGGTGACACAATGGTTAAGCACTCATTTGCTAACCACAAAGTTGATGGTTCAAACCCACTAGCTGTTCTATGGAGATGAGACCTTAGTGCCCTACTTGCGTAAAGTTTACAGTCTAGAAAACTCTATTGGGGGGGGGGGCAGTGTTCCACTCTGTCACACAGAGGTGATGAGGGTGAAAAAATAGACTTCAGGGCCCTTGGGAACAACAAGAGGTTGACTCTACAACTCTCATGCTACCCTAGACTCAACCCTTAGACACTCACTGTAATTTGTTATATGTGAAAGTCTTGGAGGGAGTGACCAGCTGCCTGGGCATAATGAAGGGGCATGAAGTTAACGTGGCTAGAATGCTTCTGAGCACCCTGTGCATTGAAGAAATCACCGAGGGGCTACGCCAGGTACAGAAAGCAAGTGTGCCGGGGACTTCTAAAAGGGGAGCATTGCTGTTCAGAAGCTGTTCACTGGGGGAGGTCACTGCCGTCTTCACTGGGGGCACAGCTTTGGGACACGGTAGCACAGAGTGATGAGGGTGAAGGCTGACAATCACCTGCCACTCCACATCAATTCAAAAGATCAATGTGCTAGGAGGTGCTAAAGTGATCAATGACCCTCTCTATACACCTGGGGCTGGCACAAGCCGGGCACCATACTTCATTTCATTTATTTTGTGGGAGGGCAGAGTGAGGGAGCAAAGGGTAGAAATTTCCCTCCACCTTTCAACATTTGGTAATCCAGAACACTGAGGCCTGGAGGGATTATCGTAGAAATGAATAATTCAGAATCCCCCTTAGGCAGCAAGTGTCTCACTTTTAAAGCCGAGTGACTTTTTAAAAAAAGGTAAACGTATTAGTTGATGGGTGTGCAAAAATCTCGATGGAAGGGCCTCATTAACACGGAATCAACATTAAGCATTTGTACACGTACAGAGTTGCATGTGTTACAATGATTAACAGTGAAACGAAGAATTAAGGAAATTACGCAATTTCCCCGAAGTCTCTGAGTAGTTATTTGCATATGTAGATGATTTTGTATTTTAAGACATTGTTTTTCTCCCCCCCCTTTCTAATTTTACTAAAGGAAAGCTAACCAAATTTTTCGCTTTAGCCTCAAAATGCTTTAGGGTTAATTCAGACCTGGTTGTACCAATCGGCTGTCTCAGAGGCTTCCTGCGTGTTTAGATAGCTTCTCTCCTGTTTATTTTCACTGCTTTATCCTCTAAGCTGTCTCAAGGCCCTTCCAATATAAGCAGGAGGATTTAAATCTTAATAAACTGAAATTTGAATAACAGAGGCAATCTGGGTTTAGGGGGTCTTGAATTATTAGGATAAACATCTCTATTTTCCCTTGTACCATTACACTTGGGCTGTGCATACTTTTCGAGATTGAGTAATAAAAATAGTAATTAGAACAATAATAATGATGATATTAACACAGAGCACTTTCAAATTTATAAAGACTTTGACTTTTAGTTTTTTACTCAGTTTTTGGAAGTGTATTATGTCCATTTCTCAGATGAACATTAAATGAGTCATTAAATGATTAAGACCTGTCCTGTAATCCACCGTGGTGGAACCAGGATCAGAATCAGTTCCTTTCAAGACCCTTCCTATAATTTGGTCAAATGTGTCAACATCTGTGTGGCAACAATAAGGCTTCCAATCTTTTTCCAATTATACTGCTCGGGACTGCCTTCTTAGAAAGCTTATAACAGGTATATCACAGATGCTTTTAATTTTGGCTGGTGTTTTTTGTTTTAAAATAAAATGATCACCAGAGATTGTTTGTCAGTCCAATCAATTCTAGAACTGAATTGAAAATAAAATATAATAAACAATCTCTAAATAAGTTTATGTAGCCTCCTGTCGATTTGGAGAGGGGAGCCAAAGTGTGTGTGTGTATGTGTGTGTGTGTGTGTGTGTATGTAACCACCTTTATAGCAACTTAAGGTTGAACTGCTTATCACATGCTGTCATTTCTCATCACTCCCAATTGAAAGGAGTTGAATTTTTGGAAGTAGTAGAAATGAAAATAAAAATCACAGAGCTACCTTCCAGCATTAATAGAAACAACAACAACAACAACAATTCAAAAGGCTTACCTTGCAGCCTTCACATGTAATGACACCATAATGGATTCCTGATGATTTGTCTCCACAGATCTTGCATGGAATAATTTCAATTTGAGCTGCAACAGAAGCACGCAACCAGTTAATTACATTTTCTTTTAAACACCTTATAAAAGCGTTCCCTGATCAGCATTTGTATAGTGAAAACTAATAACCTGCTAAACATTATACTGCATTAACTATTCATTGCTGAACTGTGAGGGTCCCCCTAGAGCCCTGGACTAAATTATGGCTGCTTGTTATATAATAGCTTTCGGGTTATTAAAATGGGTCATTTGAGAAGGTGTTTAAGAACCCACAAGAAGGCTGGAATCAGCATTTCAAAGCCTTCAAGAACTGGAGAGTTCGCAGTTTAGGCCTCAGAGCAAAGCAGATACGAAAATGTTTCCTCCGATCTCATTTTCCATCATTATTTTTAAAAGGTCATAAATCTTTTTTGGCTGAGAATTGGACTCAGCTGATAAAAGAAAAAAAATATATTCTCCAAAAAGCCAGGTCTGCTTAGAAAAATAATTCCATTCAAAATGTTAATCAGATACATGTGATTGTAAGTTAAGAATTCCTTACTCATCTGTTTTTAAAAATTAATGTACTCGTTCATGTGCTAAAAATGAGCCCATTTGTATACAATCAAAACCTCCCAGTCATAAGCTTAATTTTCTATCTGAATTTAATCATGATGAATCCTGACAAATTAGATATGCAGCTTCTGAGTTATTTATGTTGGAAGCATAACTTCCTAGTCCAAAGTGCCTGTGTTTCTGTGAACCAACTGCTTACAGATACCTCAGGTAGAAGATGTAAAAAAAAAAATAAAAAATTAATATCTGTTTACACCAAATTCTCAAACGTGTTACAGTGTATTGTTACACAAATATAGCACATCCTGAGTAGCCCTGGAAATAATATAATGAAGGATAAAAAATAATAATAACAACAAAAAATCAACCAACCTAAGGAATATAATAATTAGACATATAATAAAACAAAGTACTTCAAATGCCAATTAAGTAGAATTTATACATGAGATAAAGAAGACTGACGCTGGGCTTTGTAGATAGGATGACAACATTTACCAGTTCACCTGGAAAGGTCTATAATGCTAAGTTTATTAGTCCATAAGTCTCACTCCTAGGTAAGTCGACTAAATTACACAACACGTGAACTTGTGTTCATATAGTGTGTCCAATATATCCCTTCGCAAGCTCCACACCTTGCACAGAGAAATGAACACATATAAACTTAGGTCTCCTGGTGGAAGCAAATACAAACGTGTGCGTACACCCACACAGAGAACCCACTCTTTCTCTCACTGAAATGCCATATCCTGGGATAATTCCCACACCAACTAACTTTGGATTTGATGCAATATTGAATTCAATCCCTAGAAGGAGTATTTATTATGAAATCCTAAAATCAAACAACACCTTGTGGTTGGCATTGCCTTCGGGATTCTTGGGAGCTCTAGTGGCTTAGTGCTAAGATCCTGTGCTGTCAACCAAAAGACACTCGGTTTGAATTCACCAGCTGCTACGAGGGGAAAGGCAGGCTATCTCCTCCCGTGTGACTCAGGGAGCTCTGGTGGCGTAACCCACAGGGAGCTGTGCTGCTAAGCCCCCAGCAGCGCTCCTCTGGCTCTGAATCCATCAGCATCTCTTCTGTGGGAGAAAGATGAGCAATCTCCTCCCATGTGATTGACAGCCTCAAAAAGCCCACTGGAGGTTCAGCTATGAGTTGGCTCCAAGTGGCTGGCAGTGAGTTTCAGTATTTCTAATACAGTCAGAGCACAATCTTGTGCCACAGTTTGCAAGGTTAGAGAGGGATGGTTATGCCCAACATTCTTTTTCACCTCAATGCGCTGCCATCGAGGGGGAGCTGAATGAGAACTGATCCTCCACACACAGGAAGACACTGTCCAATTTTGTCCTGAAGAGCCATGGGTCGATCTGAACCACCACTGAGGCAAGGCCTTTGGATTAGCCGCTCAGCTCCCTGCGGACTATAGGCTCCAGACCTCCCATGTCAGTTTTTTTGAGACTCACAAAAGCCATGTAAAACAAGAGAAATTCTGAAAGGTAATTTCAGCTGAGAGCGATTGCCTGGATTTTCAAACATGAATAATTAGCCCACAGTGAGAACCAGCCTTCCCCACCTTGACCCCTAAGGAACAGAATAATTAGGCAAAACAAAGTGCCTGGGTTGCTATTACACAAGATTTATATGTGAGATAAGTAAGACTGACGTGAGCTGCTTCTGTCTCTGCCTCACCTCAAGGGGTAATCACAGAAATTAAAGATGGACCAACCTTGTTAGGCCCAATATTTAATTAAGCACACATAAACACTACTAAAGTCATACATGCAACACTGAGTTTAGTCTTTAAAGAGTTACCTTACGCCTGTTTTAACAGATAGATCGAACATTTCTACTTGGTCCTTTGGAAAAGTATGGTGGACCTGGGCATGACACAGGCACCCTGGCAGCATAGTGTATAAAGCACCAGTTTGCTAACTGAAGGCCAGCAGTTTAAGCTCACTAGCCACCCCTTGGGGAAAAGACAGTCTCTTCCCATAAAAATTCACAGACGTGAAAATCCCACGGACTTCGCGGCAGTGGGGGTTAGTGCATAAGCAATATTGGGAAGACTGAGGAAAATGGAGTCAGGTTTAAAGAAAAATTATTTATTTCTTATCAGTCTGACAGGTAGGTGTCTTAGTGGTTACTCATGAGAACAGAAACGGTGGTGTTAAAGTCTTTGGCTGAAATGCCTGCAAATGGTTCTCTGAAATCCTGCAAGTTACAGATGGCAAGTCGGGTAGAGGGGAGAATGCAGTGGCGCTGGGACACTCACCTTGGCCCCAGCACTCCCATCTTGGCATAATTCACTACAACTTGGAGAAGCTGTAGTAGAGACTCTGAGTTTGGTGCCACTATGAGGCAGGCCCCTAAATCCTTGAGTTTAAGCCTTATCTAGACTTCTAGGCTCTTTCAGATTTGGAGGGACTGAAGCCAAAACACTCCTAAGATTATGGAGATCAATAAACTTAGTACAAATGAGTTCACTGCAGATTGACCTGCATTTTCAAGCAAGAAAGAGGTCATTCACCTAGCCCTTTGCCACCACTATGTGTGTACTTAGTTCCAGTCTGCAATGCTGGCCAAGTCTCTTGCTTGGTGAGGTGGAAGTTTCTCCAAAGTTCAGGTACTGTGATTGGACAGAGCAAGCTTACTCTACTGGCCTGGTGGCCCTCTGATCTCAGAAGGTAATTTCAGTTGCAAATATGCTTTAGGAAATGACTAAACCCCACCTGCTCCAAAGAGCAAGCTGGCTGAATGCGATCTAATCATGCATGTTGATATTGGCAGAAAGCAAACATTTGCAGATTGGTGCAGGGCACTTCTTCGGCCCTCCATTTAATCCGACAATGTGCAAAGCTCCCCTCCCTCTCTTTTTAGTGCCAATTTACCCACATCAGATGAATCAATGCGAGAAAAAGAAAATTTAGTCAAATGCCTGACAAAATTTTCAGTACGGTTCTACAAACTTCATTTTTCAGGGAGGAAAAGACCAACGTCTCATCGCCCTCTGCCTTCCATCCTTCTGACGTCTCCATCTTCTCACAGGTAGTGTTGTGTCTTCTCTAAACAATTTTTTTTTAACACAATTACGAGTCTTGGCCCATCTCTATGCAGCACATATTAACTCAGCCAACATTTCAAAAGATGAGCTCTGTCAGACACCACTACTGTCAACGTTCACAAGTGCATTGATTAAATTAGCCCACATACATATTCATCACGGCAAAGAGGTTTATTGTGCAGTGGGAGAGCTGACGAAAGACATGTACATATCATCATGAATTGGCTCGACAATGAACAATCTTGCTATGGAAAATTCTAATTTGCCCACATTTTCAGCTCTATTGCCTAAATAATTTGCTCTTTTATGCGCCCTAAGTAATTCAAGCTGGCTCTCCACACCTGCAGAGGCAAACTGCTGCAGCTTCGAGGAGCTGACAACAAGTGGCAGCGGAGCAGTAGGAAACCTTGGAAAGCAAAGAACTAATTAATGAAGTGGTCCTCAGCTTGGGCTGTCAGGGAGCACTACACTTTTCACAGAAGACTGTGGTTTGTATCTGCAGTTCTGGAAGGAACAAGTGCATGGGCACGCGTCTACCCAAGACCTCACCTCTCCCTCCATACCACTCTTGATTCTCAGAACGATACCTAACTGTGTCTGTGAGGTAATTATCATCTCACTCTGTGATTTCTCAATACCAAGAATACAGTGGCCTTATAATATGAAATAATAATGTCTAATATGCAAGGATTTTGAAGCTCCATCTCACATACTTTAGGCACGTGGTCAGGAGAGAGCAGTTCTTGGAGAAAGACATTATGCTTGGCAGGGTGGAGGGACAGTACAGGAGAGGAAGACCCTGAATTAGAGGGATTGACACGGTAACTGGGGTAATAGGGGTAGGGGTGTCTGAGTCAATGAGACTCAGGAAAGAGCAGGGTTCAGAGCTATTGTGCACAGAGTCGCTATGAGTTGCAAGTGATTGGATGGCACATAACAACAACAAAACCAACATATATTTGTGCTTATAATATCCCAAGCATGATCTCATTCATTCTTTTCAATAACCCTAAGAGGTGGGCATTATTAGTACTATAACGCACATTTTATAGATGAGGAAATAGACGTACAGAGGCTAGATATTTATCCAAGGTCATAAAACCAGGAAGTGGTGGGATTAGGAGCTGGACACATGGGGTCTGTTGTCGAACTAAAAAATTTAGCTCTTGTCTGCTTCCCCCACTCCATCACCATGCCATTCTGCTGATCTACAAGGCTCATTCCTCTAACAGACACTAGGAACATACTGCTCTTGAGATGCAAATATTAATAGATGATCCAAGGGCACTGCTTAAATGCTTCAGCCAAACCTACAACCTATGCAGGCACTGACGTCAGGATCCCTTTCTTGAAGTTATCCGCCTATCGTTCGACTAGAAGTAATCACCAAATGCTTTCCAGGGCATGCACCTTTATTTTATACAAATTCTTGATAGAGATTTTCACCTTCGTGTGACCAACACCAACATTTAACAGTTCTTAAGGCTGAGAAAATGACTTAACCTCTCTCTGAGGCTTAGTTCTATATTTGAGAAAGACTGGCAGTCTCTTCCTATGTGATTTAAAGCCTCTGAAAACCCGCTGGCAGGTCAGCTATGAGTCAGTTCCCACTTGACAGTACATAACAACAACAGCAAATGTTGTACAGATGATCGGTTGATATGCGTACTCTAAATATTAAGCACGTCACACACTTCTTGGAACTAGTTGGCACTCAATAAACAGTAGGTATTATTATTGTTGTTGTTGATAAGAAATCCTGCCTTATAGCCAAATGAAATTCTTTTCTCTAGGCTTTAAGCTCATTCCAAAGTGGGGATAGAGGAAAGCTGCTTATCCTCCAAATAATATGACAGGCAGTTCACACGAGCAACCGCAGCACAATCCTTCACAGCATTGCTACTTAAATGCTTGCTACAACACGGGTATGTTGCAATCAGTTGTGGGATGTGTCATAAGAGTTTGTTGCAATAATAGTAAAAAAAAAATAAATAAGGTTTTTAATTGGTCTGTAAAAAACTGTATGTCCTAACATATACATAATATAGAATATATAAGTATATATTAGGATACATGTTGTTGTTGTTGTTGTTATGTGCCGTCGAGTCGCCTGCGACTCATAGCGACCCTATGTACAACAGCCCTAAACTCCGCTCTGTCCTGCGCCAATCGCACTGTCTCTGATACTCCCATCCCAATTATCCCAGTCACTGAATCAATCCACCTCATAGAGGGCCTTCCTCTCCTGCGCCGTCCCTCTACCCTCCCAAGCATGATGTCCCTCTCCAAGGACCGGTCTCTCCTCACTACATGTCCGAAGTAAGTTAGTTTTTAAATTATAGTAATAACATCATTCTATCTCTTAAATGACCATATACTTTCTTAGTCGGGCTGACTGGGACAGAGAGAGCACGAGCTTGTCAAGAATTAGCCAAACCTCGGATCCACCCATGAAAGCATGCCCCACTAACCAGTTTTGTGTGTCTTGCAAAAAAGTCAAGAATGACTGCTTCAAAAAAAATAAGTATCTTTTATACAAATCTGTAGGCAGTGACTTCTTCTCCTCGAGGGCTGAAAATATAGAAGATTTTCACTTGCTATGTTATATATTTCTGTAATGTTTGATTTTTTATTTTTTTATGACCAGCGTGCATTACTTTTGTAAGCAGCAAAACCAATAAAGATTAAAAAGGAAAACCCTAAGCCATTTGATTTTATTTTCAGTAAAATGGCATGAGTCCTTTATGGATTAGTCACTTTATTTTATCCCCCGTTTGAAATTGCTGGGGTATTAAAGGCTCTGCAGCTGCCTGAGTGGTGGCCTGGTCTGTGCAGAAGGCCGGCCGGCTGGGAGCGGCAGGGTCTGCACCCTGCTCCCTGGAGGGGCTCTAGGATTTCCTGGCTTCTAGAGTTTTGTGTGTCTGGCCACCTCCTTGTCCTAAGGCCTCTGAGGATGGCTGAGGTGGATGGGCTTTGCCCACTGGAGCCTGGTCAAAGGGGCTAACATCAGGCTGAAGTTCACAGGGCTGAGCTCTACTGCAGAGTCACTGCAATGGCCTAGAGCGGGAACCTTTCATTTGTCTGGCCAGGCTCTGCTATTTTTTCTAAAACCATTTTTCTAAAGGTGGCATCACTGTGTTACCTGTGCTAAACAAGACCCAAGAAAAACCAATCCTAGAAAACAATACCCCCAAACCAAAGACCCCAAAACCAAAACCAACCAAAAGTCCCCTCAGAGGCCTTGCTGTTGAGTAGGAACTGCCTCATAGCTGACCTTTCAGGAGGGCTTCTGAGGCTGTAAATAGAGACTGCTCATCTTTCTCCCTGGGCACTTCTGATGGATTTGAACTGCTGAGGGGTTGGCCTTTTGGGTTGGCAACACAACTACGCCACCCAAAACCAACAAAGACCAAGGCACACTGACCCCATGTGTTAAACAGCAGAACTGCATTATAGAACGGTCTTAGCTGTAGCCCTGGTGGCGCAGTGGTTAAGCACTTATTGATGAGCTGAAATGTTGATGATTGGAACCTACCTAGTGGCTTTGCTGGAGAAAGACTTGGTGCTAGACTCCTATAAAGATTACAGCCTACAAAACCCCACAAGGTTCTTGTCAGTCACGTGGGGCTGCTATGTGCTTGATGACGTCTGAAAATGACAATCTTTTTGGAAGCAGACACCAGGCCTCTATTGTGCAGCACTGTCAGTGGGCTCTGACCACCAACCATTAGGTTGGTAAGTATATCGAGGCCCTGGGTCACTCACTCTAAGGGTTTGCAGGGGGTTCTCATTACAAATCATGGGGCAATAGACATATGAGGGGACAAACGATAAACTCAAAGAGGCTCACACCTTCTGTTGTCCTGGACATGGTTATGGTTTGAAATACTGCACAAACATGTTCCATGTTCAGGCATGTCCAGTGGTTCTGTGGATGAAGAGGTGCAAACTATAACGAGCTTGTGTTACCATTTTTGTCTGTAAATATATGCTCAACATGTTGTTGTGTACTGTAGAGTAGAACCGACCCAGAGCTGACCCTCTGGCGGGTTTTCAGAGGCAGTTAATTGCAAGGGAGGAGACTGCCCATCCTTCTCCTCTGGAGCAGCTGTTGGCCTCGAACTGTGTGCCTTTGGGATTGCACAGTACAGCTTCTTGCCATTAGGCCACACACTCAATAGAATACTATTATATTTCTCTAGGATAATCTTTTCTTCCGCTATACTTGCATCCTTTCCTAATAAGACTTAATTCTTGCTGTGTATCATTGAAACAATCACAAAAATATTTCCCAATATCTTCAAGAGTTCTGTGCAGTTTTAAAAGTTTTTGTTCTTATTATCTTGTTTTGATTTTGGTGCTCATAACAACTCTGAAGTGGGCAGATGGGTATTATTATCCCCATTTTACAGATGTGGAAAATGAGCCTCCAGAGAGTGAAATGGCTTGTTCTCTATGTCTAGATTTCCCTGGGCTCACTGGAAGCACACACAGGCATGTACCCGCACACCACAGTTTTTTTCCTCTCTTTCTCTGGTGTCATTTCCCATTTCAGATTATTTGATGCCTTTAGATGTGATGTGATCACCTGATCTTAGGGTCTCCAGGGGAAATGATGTCAGAGAGAAAGAGCTGGCCATCAGTTCAGCTGAGAAGTGGCAGCTAACTTTTCTCCCAAGTTCCAGTGTGATACCCAAGTCCCTGGGTGGCCCAAACTAAGTCACTTACACCTCCACTTCCTCCATCTATAAAACGGGAATAATTCCTACCTCCCAGGCAGGTGGCAGTAAACCAAGGCTCACAAACTCTTTGAAGATGAAAAAGCCTGTATAAATGGGAAGCTTTAAGAAGCTTGACATGTCATTCTTGGCAAGGACTAGGACGCTGTGTCCTTAGTACCTACAACTTGTTCTGCCACAGAGAAAGAGAGAAAGAGAGAGAGAGAGAGAGAGAGAGAGAGAGAGAGAGAGAGAGAGAACGAACTGTAATTTACATCTGTGAACCAGACTTATTTTCTTTTTTTAAAATCATCAACTTCCAAAATGCTTTCCCGAGGAACTGATAGATCCAGATGTCATAATTTTAGCCTTGAGAAAAATACAGCTTTTAGATAAGAAGCCACCTCTCTGATGGCTGTCCTACACAAGAACATAGAACTAGATTTTCTCAGGGTTTGGACAGTGCTGGTGCAAATAGCACGCTGGGTGCCGACTGAAAGGCTGGGGTTCGAGCCTACCCAGAGATGCCTCAGAAGAAATACCTGGTAATCTAATTTGAAAAAGAACCACTGAGAAACCCACGGAGTACAGTTCTAGCTATGCTTGAGTCACCATGTTTCAAAGTCAACTTAGTGGCAACCTTGTTTTTTTGTTCATTCTTGTTGGGCCTCATGCAAGTGGCATAATTCTCATTTATCCAGTACAGAGAATGTGCATGGCACCCTCTGACATCCCAAGCTCCAGCACTAAGTTGCTATCACACTCAAAGGATTCTATCAAATTATAACCACTTAAAAATAAAACCCAGCCTAACAAACCCTTGATCTTACCTGCTATTTAAGATCCCTTTTAAAAAGCTTTAACTTGTTTATGATATCTGCACAAAAATGTTAACACTTTTATCAAAAAACAACCCAAATTTTTAAAATAAAGACTATTGCACACTATCTGTCCGCACTTTCCGCTCCTCACACAATCAAGTGATAAAAGCATTTGCAAACAGTCTAAAAGAAAGCTAAATACAGAGCTCTGGTATGCTCACAATTTTCATTTATCAGTTTTTACACATGTATCTCAGTGCCTAAGCGAAAACACCTGGGCCAGAAGGTCCCTATGAATTCAGGGAAAGCTGAGCTGTGAATGCAGGAATCCTCTGCAGAGCAGAGAAGCCATGCACATCTTCTCCTGCAGCCTTCTGTGAATGTGCACTCGTTCTGACAAGGGGAGCTGAATATTAATCTTTTGTTTCTATCCCAACTAGACTGAGTTTCCCCGAGCAACCACCCCACATGCCCTGCGCTTAGGAATCTTTACTAAAAGCCAAGTCCAAATGAGCACTTGTGCCCTCACATAGGAAAATTCTGTCAAATGAGAGGAAACAGATTTGAGACAGAGACAGAGACAGAGTGCACAAGCGGGTGAGTTTGGTTTTAGATTTGGTTCTCCCTAGATGCTCCTACTCTCCAAAAGTGTACAGAATGTCTCCATATAAGAAAATCAACTTTCATTTCTTTAGAATCACGGAGATCTAACTAATTAAGCCTGAGTAAAACACTCAATATACAAACAAACAAACCAGAAAAGCAGCTTTCTAACACTTCATTCCATTCATCCAGTGGATCAAACGCTTAAATACCCCCAAAAGACAAAAACCAAGGACAAAACACCCTGAACACCCCAAAAACAAACCAAGGACAGCCATATGATATCTTCCCTTTTGTTTTCCTCCATTTATCCTCTCTTTCTTACTCATTTTGGAAACAATGGAAACACATCTATTGTTAAGCATTTATGGGGTTTTGTGCTCTCAGGAACCCCAACAACATCAATGAGCTCTTCAGCTAATTATTTTCAGTGAGATAAAGCCTATCTAATCTTCTAGAGTTAACTACTCTCGTTCAGTATTTTCAAGAGTCCTAGCATCACACTCAAAATAGACACAACTCACAAAAATTATTCTCTTGATGCTCTGGGTGTGAGTTGAATGTCATTTCACATCAGCTGGAACAAGTATTCCTTTTCATTCAGTGGTTAAGATGATGCTCACGGCAAATTCCTAATAATTTCTTTCCCATCAACAGGTGTTCTTTCTAGAGTTCCAGATAATACTAACCTCACGCCATCGAATACCTAAAGTTGCATTTCAATTTTTATTTTGCTAAACCTCATTTTAGAATTTTCTTTCTCCCCCTTAACAAGTATGTCAAATTTAGGTTAAGTCTTTCTTCGCTGTTAGTTAAAGCAATGGGGTCAACACTTGGTTTTCAGCATTCAAAGTCTGTTTTTTCCACAACAGAAAAGAACATCTTTAAAACCAAAGCAAATCTTGTGATCTTATCTAGTTTCTGCTTAACCAGAAATGCCGGAATTACTCTTATCGCAGTTTAGAAAAGAATCCTACTTTGCAGAGCCAGGGTTTTTTTTACGCAAAAATTGTCAAACCCAAGAGACCCAAGAGATGGTGTCTCATTTTATAATGTCCATAAATTCCCATCTGCCGACCCACAGCTTGAGCCATATCATTTTATAGCCTTGGTATTTTGATTTGAATGATTTTATTTATGTATCTCTTAAAAATGCAGACAAAATGAACACAGATGGGATTCAAGTGCAAGTCCAAACATAAAAGTCTTGTTGACACAGACATGAGTCTTGTAGCAAGTAGGATATTTAATGAAATCTAGTTGTTCTATGTCTTCCTGTGAATCGGGACCATTGTCTGCTTGGCATGTAGCAACACAGTTCATTGAATAAATCAATCAAAACGTTCTGCTGTTCCCAAGAGAGTCTTTAAAGGGCCAAAGTCTCCTGCCTGAAAGTCAACCATTGATCGTCAGTTCTAATTGCACAAGTTCCATGAAACAACACTCCCCAAATTGTGCCATCAGTAAAACCAGCTGGATGAAGTGTGATGTGCATAAGTGGGTCAAAATACAAGAATCCAGGTTAAGCAAACAAAGTTTATCAGGCAAAGGAACACACTGCTTTTTTTCTACTAACTGGTGTGGCTTTCTGAAGCTCATTATAGCTCACTGAACACGAGATTATGTCATTTGAGAAACATTCCCCAACCAAATTAACTTTGATTTCATAGCAAAAGATGGACAACTTGTAACTTTAAACCTTGACAATACATTTCGATACTTCTAGAGTAAGTCAAAAGGCACCTAGTGGT
The DNA here is from genome assembly GCF_000299155.1 of Elephantulus edwardii. Lineage (NCBI taxonomy): Eukaryota > Metazoa > Chordata > Mammalia > Macroscelidea > Macroscelididae > Elephantulus > Elephantulus edwardii. Next base: position 1,277,403 of record NW_006400014.1, read on the forward strand.
GCAGTGGTTAAGCTCTTGGCTGATAACCAACATTTCAGCAGTTTACATTCACTAGCTGCTTCTGCAGGAGAAGTGGGTGGCAGTCTGCTTCGGCAAAGATTATTAAAAAAGGGCCAACTGAAAAAACCACCCCAAAATCCCAGTGCCACGGAGGCAATTCCAGTGGACGGTTCCTCCCCGTGTGGTTTCCGAGGTTACAAGTGTTAAAGGGAGGGGACTGCCTCATCTTTTTTCCCCATGGTTGGGGGGTTTAACTGCAGATCTTTGAGGTGAGCAGCCCAAAACTTCACCCATTATCCCACCAGGATGTAAACTTTATGGGACAGCGCTACTCTGTCCTGCAAAGGTCCCTATCAGGCACGACTGGCTTAATAGCATGGAGCTATGAGATTCTAGACTTCTTTGGGTAGCACAAATGGTTAACACTCTGTGATGCCAAGCGAAGGGCTGGCACTTGGAGTCTTCCCAGAAGCATCTTGGAAGGAAGGCCTGGTGACATACTTCTGAGAGACCAGCCACAGGAAGCCTAGGACCACAGCGCCCCTTTGACATGTAGGAGTTTTCCACGTGATGGACTCAACTCGAAGACAACTCATTTTGCGGTTTGTGTTTGGTTTTTGTTGTTGTTGCTGGTTTGGTTTTTTTTTTTAGAGTAAGACTGAAACACCAACACATTCATAGCTATGAGAGAGTGGTGACATGGAAGACTTCCATGCCCACTGAGTCAGTCAGTGGGTGAGGACAGTTAGAGGATAATTCCTCTGACCTTCAGCTCCACCCTCACCCCCTGTGCTGCCTGCCATTTCAGAAAGAATGTACAGTGAAGCGGGAGAAAAGAGCTGGGAGTGAGAAGACCAGGCAGAGGTCTGGTTTTTATTAAAAATCACAAATTATTTAGTCTTGTCAGAAGCAGAAGCATAGATACTGTCATATTAATAATTTTTAAGACTGTATTATCTTAAAGGATTAATGACCGGCACCTTGAAGAAATATTTTACTAGTTTCTCTACCTCCAATTTCAGGACACAGCAACATTTAAACAATAGTCATGGCAAATTCTAAGTTTTTAAATACATCATTGGTCTATTTCTGGACTGTAGCTTCACAGTATTTTTAAATAATTTCTTTTATGATGCTTTTCAGTACAACCAGTTTAGCCCAGGACAGGAATGAGTGGACAAATGAGCTTCAGATTATCTCTGATTCCTTCTCTATAGAAACCTGCTTCTGAAATCTGCTTGTTAAAGAAACATTTCTACTACTATTTACAATATATCTAATCAATCAGAAAGTGGATAAAATACTTGCCAAAAGCTATAGTATGTTGTTGTTGTGGACTATCGAGTTGGAACCGACTCATAGTGGACATTCCAACAGGTTTTCAGAGGCAGTTAATTGTATGGGAGGAAACTGCCCATTTTTCTCCTGTGGAGCAGCTGGTGGATTCGAACTGCAAATCTCTGTGTTAGCAGCACAATTCCTTACCACTAAGCCAACAGATTATTTCTATGTTTATTACAGGGTTTCAAACTGGTTCATTCCTGTTGAACTCTCTAAGAATGTGCATCCCCAACCCAGATACACTGAATCTTAAATTATACTTTAACAAAGATTCTCAGATGATCATCTGAGGATCAATAATAATTGCTTGAGGATATTCTTAAAAAAGAATTCTAATTCATTATGTCTAAGTGAGAGCTCTGGTGGTTTAGCGGGTAAAGAGCTGTGCTGTCAAGTCAAAGGCACATGATGTGAATCCATGAGATCTTCCTCAGGAGAAAGATGGTCTGTTTTCTCTTGGGTGATTTGCAGCCTCTGAAAACCCACCAGAGGGTCAGCTATAAGTTGGTTTAACTTGACAGCACCTAATAACAACATCAACAACATACCTGGGGTACAAATGCAAAATCTCAGCAAGGGCCCAACTAGAACGAAGCAGCTAGGAGTCCTGTTTTATTCTCGAGGGAAGAAAGCTCGAGTTGGTAGCTATTTCTTCGTGGGAACAGGAAATAGAGAAAGAATGTTGTGGAGCCTTGGGGATATTAAATAGTTGTGAGACACCAGAAGAGGAAATGTTTTGGGCCCAGCTAAGAGACTGTTGGATTTAGTCTAAGGCACTCTGACATCTGAGTACCAATTCACAGACCACAGAATCTACTAAATGTCTTTCCCTCCACTTAACCCAAGGAAAGATACATCTTGGGTATTTATTCTGAAGCCACTTATTTTAATGCAAATCATGTATGACTTCAGTAACCTTGTAAAGAAAAAATAACAAAACAAGATGCCCAACACTGTCCTTATTCCATTTTATTGTTTGCTCCAGCAAAGCAAAGAAGGCTGAGGGGCTTCTCTTACCTGCAGAGCCAAACATTTCACATGGCATTTTATGACTGTCCTGCACAAACCCTTATCAGCTATCCAGCAACTGGCAACCCATATCTTTGTCACTGGAGGTGGCCTTGAGCATATGAGCTGGTATTATTCTTGGAATAAGTTAATCTCTCTCATTTGCAATAAAAGTGTACCATTCACAGCCTTCGGTACCTCGCATGGCAAGGTTTTGAAATCCTTTTCACAAGGGATGGCAGCCCATAACAGCTGCTCCAGGCATGTCTCAGTGTGATGGTCTGAGCTCAGAATAGCAGGTCCTTCTTAATGCCAGTGGATGCTAGTGTAATACACATGCACCAAATATACTCACATCAGGGACACTCAGTTGGAAGAGACATTCACCTACTTGTTGAGAATCTGTGCAACTGGGTACCAGGAGCACATGGCACCCACCAACATGCTTTGCCTTGTTACTGCAGAGGAATTATGGATAGAAGTAAAAACTTTTCTAAAAGGAGGTCAAGTGTCAAAGTTGAAAATTGATAAGCTCTAAAGTCAGGCTACCTTGGACGGGCTCCGTGCTCTTGTCACTTATGAGCCGAGCCCTGTGAATGTGAATGCTTTTCATAATACCTTTAGCCTCAGTTTCCTTATCTTTAAAGTAATAAAAATCAAATCCACTGCCATCCAGGGATTTCAACTCCCAGTGATCCTGAAGGACAGAGCAGAACACAGGGCTTCCAAGGTGAGTACTGACTGCCCGATCTTTCCCCTGAGGATGAGCTGGTGGATTTGAACTGCCAGCCTTTTAGCTAGAAGCTAAGTTCTTTAACTACTACACGATTACAGCTCTTTTCAAAATGCTACCTACCGAATTACTGTACAGCATTCAAGTGTGTATAAAATTTGTTCCTAGCACATAAGAAGTGCTTAATTAGCTATTATCATTTGTTACCATCTCATTTTAAAAGAAGGTACTATTTGGCAGGGCCTAGACTTGAGGGAACAAGCAGAAGAGTGAAGAGATAGGTAAAGATATGAAGTTTGGCAGCTTCATTTCTAATGCAGAGGCCTAACAAGAGAAGCTACACTCCCAACAGCAGAAAGCATGAGTGAGATGGAGCTGGTGTGTAGTGTCAGCCACCCATTTGCTGGGCTACAAAGCCGCAGGTGTGCTGGCGTCTTGCTGAGGGGGTAAGTGGAGGGCCCACAGGAAGGATTACGTGCTAAAGTTGGGGACACATTGAACTAAAAGGTCAGGCTACCTCTACAACTCCTCACGTAAGTAGAGCACAATACTGAACATCTGTGTAATTTTGTGCCCAGCTTTCTCCAGGCCTCGGCTTCTTCATCAGTCCTCAGGTGAGGTGTTGGGCTAGATGGTTTTTCAGATCCAATTCAGCTCTATTCCCCTGTGATTTGATGATTAAGAGTGAGTTGAACTGTCATTTCCTTAACAGCACTATTGCTTCTGAGTCAATTTCAACTCACTGTGACCCAATTGGACAAAGTTGAACTGTCTCTTAAAGTTCAGACAGTAAATCTTGATGGAAGCAGATGGCCACAGCTTTCCTCTCACACTGAGCACTTTAACCACTACACCACCATTAACCCCCCCCCCAACCCTGGGGACATCCTATGGTCAAAACTGAGCAGATGAGTAATCATCCTGCTAGAGAAAAATGGTGGCAAAGAGAAGCTCATCTGGAAACCAACCAGTCGATGGAAGTTGCATTTTGAATTAGGAAAGAGAACATACTGCAATGTTTTCTTCAAAGTCTAGATCATAAGTGTTCATTGAAGCCAGAACACATTGTTTTTGTAGACCTGACCCTTCAAGTTTTGGGCCTGATTCTTTTTTTAAAATTGTGTTTATTATCATCAAAGAGTATTTCTCACAATAATAACATGGACTGCCATTACGGAAGGGACAGGATGGCACCCTGCAACTTGGTTTTACCAATAGAAAAGACTGATAGAAAAGATTGTCCTCCCCTCAAGCTATGTGATTCAGTGAGCCTGCAGGAGCAGAAGCTGATTCGCTCAGCTGCCTTTCTTTCTAGTGGTGCACTTTTGCTTTAAATTGTTATATGGCCAAGATCACCATAGGCAGCTTAAGTCATGTGGATGTCTTTCCCACTGCTCTTCAATGTTCAGCATAAGCCTATCTCTATTAGCAAAGCCTCATCTTTCTTTCAAGGAGCAGATGGGTTGGAAAGGCCCACCTTTTGTTAGTAGTCAAGTACCTTAACCACAAGCCACCAAAGTCTCTCAAAACATTTTCAGCTACATTGCTACCAGATAGAACTGTCTTAGTTCTAACTGAAGTGACTCAGGCCAAGCCAAGAACCATGAGGACATTGAGAAGTATCTTCTGAGGCAACGAATGGTGGTAACAACATAAAAGGATACCAAGCAGACAAGATGTTCCCTGAGATGCAGGGGAGCCAAACCTAGAAGGGGTCTGGAGTCCACTATGGATCCCAAAAAACCGACCTAATCACCCGCCTTCATGTTCCTTCACTCATTATTTCAAGGAACTTTGGAACAGGGTCTGAAAGCAATTCCAAGAAATGAATTAAAAAAAAAAAGAATTAAGGCTTTTTGAAAAAGCACTGGAATAAGTACAAAGACCTACAAATGGAAATTCTGAATGGGGTATGACTTTTTTTGGTACACAGCCTTTGGTATATTTGTTTAAAAAGAATCAGTTATACCTCAAATACAGCGACCAATAATCAGAAGAATGGCCAGACCCTTTGAGAAATTATTATTCATTTAACATACCCTTCAGAAGATGTCACAAGGATGTTTGACTGAGCCTTACCCATCTCCACCCTCCAAAATAAACAAGTAGTATAGCCAGTTTCCTGTTCTTGGAATCAGAGTTTTGAGTTGTCAGACTAGATGAACTGATTACGTTACCATAGAAGTTACCATTGTCAACAGTCCACCAGAGAAATAGTAGTTATTTTCAAAATGTTTTAAGAGGAAAATCAAGCCTTTATAATTTTCCTCATCTGTCGAGGAGAATGGACTAAAGGGATAAATGACACTGCTCAATTAGATAGTACAGTTCATTTCAAAGTGAATCGTTCTAGTGGCCTAGTGAAAAGGAGCTGTGTTGTCAACCCAAAGGCAGGTGGTTCAAATCCCCCAGCTGCTCTGGGGGAGAAAGAGGAGCAACCTCCTCCCTCCTCTGAAAACCCACTAGAGGGTCAGTTATGAATTGGTTCTGACTCAATGACAATGAATGAATGACAACTACTCTTCACTTAATGTCTTATTCTTCAGTATTTTGTATTTACAATAGTAAAAAGTCTGCTATCCAGCTACTTTTCACATTAGTACAAATGGCTGGCTGTAGGGAATACTGAGATGTGAGGTAAGGGTAATATTGGCTCTTATGGTTATATTATGTGTCACTTTGACTAGGTCAAGGTTGTCAGTGGTTTGGCAGCTATGGAATGATGTAATATGGTGGAATTGTAGTAAAGCAGTCATCTTCCATTCTTCTAATACACTGATTTTAACATAACATTGTCTCTGGCACCCAAACATGCCAGTAACTGAGGAATATATGTAATTAATTTTAAAGTATATTTTATTTGAGTATCATTTCATAATTATTCTGGGAGAAAAGATAAAATTTCAAGATATAAAAGAATATCATCAATAAAGCAAAGAAGCTCACTCAGGAATAGTCTGTGTGGGTTTGCTTGCTTATTTTTTTTTAAATATTACTCCATAGTAAACCCGACTGAACCAAGGGTATAATTTCTCACCCTTCTCCTAACTTTACAACAACATGTGACTCTATCATGCCTTACTCTTCATTCAACTATTAAAAAAAAACCAAACACAAAAAAAAGGAGGTCAAGAAAGGAATTTGTAGGAGAAAGTTGAAATATTTGAAGGTTAACTAAAGAAATTCCTAATTGTGTATTTTAATATCCTAGAGATTCAAACTGGTGTTAATTGGAACTTGAATTAATGTTTGGCCTATCTTTTAAGAGTAGTTGACAGACTGGTGAAATAGTCACATAGACTTTAAAAATGGGGATAAATAGCCATTGAGCTTGAGACTATGAGTGAATTAATGTTGTCATTCATTACCATTCATTGTTTGGTGTGATTCTTCCCCCCAACCCCTTCAATGAGCCCAAACCATAACTAGGAAAAAGACATTGAGAAAATAGGTAGAATATTCTTTACATTCTTCAAAGTTGTCTCATAAACTTTAAGAAACAAAACTTCAAGAAAGTCCATTTTATCTCCCCAAATGTATCAAACTAAGTACAACATCAGCTATAAGTTCCAAAGGACTTTGCCAAGAGAAGTTTCAATGCCCTGCTGAAATGTCACAGAATTCCTGGACCTTCTTGCCTTGAACTCTGCTGTGCTCAAACCCAGGAAGTGGACTGTTTGCCCTGATGGTAAAAGCGCTATGCTGCCCCCTGACAACACTCTGCTGCATCTTGGTGATTTCTGAACTTGGGGTTCACATAAGTAGCTAGCTTACATGCTTTTATGAAAGTAGTTAGTGCTCGCTTCGGCAGCACATATACTAAAATTGGAACGATACAGAGAAGATTAGCATGGCCCCTGTGCAAGGATGACATGCAAATTCATGAAGCATTCCATTATTTTTTTTAAAAGAAAGTAGTTATTGGGGGATGACTGTAAGGGAGGAAAAAAAATAAACACCCCAAACATAAATGAACAAAATATAATGTACATGAAAGACTGTATAGAACAAAAAAGTATATGCATGAAACACAATATAGATTAATGATAAAATATTAATAAAAAATTCTCCAGTGACTACCACTAGTTTAGGATAATTAGTCATGAGACAGCTATCCTTCTGGCCAGTGGTTTCCCGCCCCACCACTCTGAATGCTTCTCACCTCCACTACCTGGTGTACAAATTTATTAGTCAGGTGAGTGGTAAGTCTGATACAAAAGAAAATGAGTACAATTTTGAGTGGTGTAGGATTCAGTCTGCCTGTGTGGAAATCCTCTTCTGCTGCAGGGGAAGGTCTGTTTTGAACGCCCTTTGTTTGCTGTTACTGTCATCCCTGTTGAATTTTCAGGAAGGTGAAAATGAATGACCAGTATTTTCTCCCAAAAAAGTCAATGGCACCGGCTTCTATATAAAAATGGGGACCTATTTTCAGAGTGGTGAAGTTATCACTGCTGTAAGTGACTTGGAGCATTTCTTTTGCAACTGATCTCAGTGTAAATAAGATAAAGCTTTGTCTCAGTTCATTCTGATTTGACCCTTCTCTGGCTGCAAATTTGCATGTCCACCCTGGCGGTACTGAAACAGAATCAACATTTTAACAAGACTCTCATTCTTATAGATCTCCAAGTGATTCATATGTGTCACTTGGCAATCTTGCTAAAATGCAGATTTTTTTTTTAAATTCCATCTAAATGGGCAAATTCCCATCAGAGGATCAAAGCTTGGCATGGGCTGGCTGAAAGCCCTGCAATATGATTAAAAAGAAAAGTTTCCATCTTATAGCTACTATTTTATTTAAAGGAAAATAGGCTGATTTCTCTATTTACTTACTTTATTCATCAAATTAGCTCTGGTGTTTTTTTAAATCATATCTACTTTTCCAGGAGAACAGTGACCACCACGGAGAATGTTAAAAAGTTGCTACAGAAGTTGAAACCATTCCAGTGTAGGGAATCATATCAGTTTTTGGCAGTGGCAGTATTACTGGCACAGATGTCTAGTCTCCCCCGTTGACTGCTTTGAAAGGAACAACATTCACGTGGAAGTGCAGCTCTGAGTACATTTGTTAAAATAAAATCGGCCTTGTTACCCAATAACATAAACGACTTCAGGAGGGGGAGACTTTAAGTACCATATTCTAGCTGTACTGTCCAATTAGAGTAGACTTGTGGAATGTGGATTCCATTACCCCTCACTGCTGCATTCAAATATGCTTTCTGATGTCATGCTCTGAAATAAACGATGTTGTTTGCTACAACTACCTACACACAAATTAGAAAATTATATGACAAGGAGTTTAATACAGCCTGCAGCTGGAACACAGGTTATTACTGAAAGTCATCGTCGGCATGGTTTCTGGTTTTGCAGTAAAAGGAGACGACTTGAAAGGACTCAGTGGTTTTGATGCGCTTCTGAAATGAAAACACTGAGTGACTGCACAAGCACTGGGTTGTCATTAATGTCAGCCATGCGAAAACGCTGTCTCCATGAGGCTACAGTCGTCCCCATTGAGACCATGACTTTCCACTCTCTGGCATTTCGGGCATTGTGCTAGTACTTTTCCAAATGAGAGTCTTTGGGCAATCCATTCTTGGTAGTCAAACAAACACTCTTAAATACATAGGTGGCCTGAATCTGCTGAAGTCAGCCAATCATTTCCCTGGGAGTACCTGTTCCTTTCTGAGAAACACAGAGAGTTAATGATGAAATCCTCTCATTTTGAAAGCCAAGAAGGATAAATACTACATTTAAAAGTACATCATGTTGGCTCAGAATAAGGTGGTGTATTAAAAAAAATAATAGCAGAGTGCTTTACATTGCTTCTGTTGAATCCTTGATATGTATAGTTTATGGCAAGGTCTTGTTGACACACGTAGAAAAATCTCTGATATGCCTGGTGATATGTAGCAACTTCTAAGTCAGCTGGCTGACTATATTATAAACAAGCAACAAAACACCATAGTTTCATATTTCATTCCAGAGTTATGAGGGATGAGGGATTCAGCATGTTGTGTTGGGTGGGATTGTAGAGTAACACAGAACAGAGTTAATCCCCACTCTGTGCACTCAAGGTAAGCATAAAAAAAAAGAAGTAAACAAAGTTCTCTTTTAGGTAGAAGATGAATTTTGGTAGTGATGTTTACTATCATATATCAACAGGATATCATTTTGTAATTGTGCTACTTCCTTCTCTCCATTTCTTGTAGATGAATTAATTTAAGAAATAAACTAGGCACTGGGGAGCAGCCAAAATGCAGGTAAAACACTATATTCTTTGGATTCAAACACTGTAAGAGAAAAGTACTAAACTTTGAGTAAGAAAAGTTTGTAATTTCCCGGTATATCACATACATGTCATAATTTCCAAAGTGACAATAATACTTTTTAGTATCTCTTTTCTATTGCAACAATTTTTTCCCCCCAAACATCACGGGGAATTCTTGCAAAAAACACTACTCAGGGGTAGTGATGGGGCATGTGGTGGTATTCTGGTGTCAGTCTTTTAAGCTCACTCACTTTCTCTTCTTTCAAATTGTAGATTCAAACAGAGGTATCACTATCTCTTTCTCCTCCCCCATCACCTTTCAATCTGGAAATAATATTTAGTATTCATATTTTACGATCTGTACTTTGAAAGACTCACTAATTGCATTCCTATGGTTCAGAAGTCCTCCTTTATATAAAGTGCTTGATTTTCTTCTGGCTGTCAATTAAGCCATAACAACAACATAACTCCTATTATAAAACAAACATCTGAAAACAAAATGGCCAAAGGATGTAACAATTTATATCTGAAGTACTTTTAAACTAGCAAAAAGGAAATATTAGATAGGAACTAAAAAGTTTTAATCTAGTTATATTCAACTGAAGTTCTTATATTTCAGAAAATAATGTTTAAATTCACAGAATTTATAATTAATGATTTCTATTTAAAATTCTCACCAAAAAAGATAGTTAAAATTTTAATTTTGCTATAGCATTATTTCCATACAAATATCCATAGGAGTGTGTCACTTATCAATCATCTGGAATATTATAGAGACTAACGTTACTCTCAGTGTATGTGTGGACAATATCTCCATGAAAAATAAAAACTTTTTTTGTTGTTGTTATTTGTTTTCTTCAAGGACAATCATTAAAAGATGTTGGTGGAGACACATAGGTGGGTGTCTCTCAAAGGATAAACTGTTGTTATTTGTTATACTGAGTAGGCTTGGGCTCATAGCAACCTGACAGACAACAGATCAAAACCTTGCCCAACTAAGGATGCCATCCAATCAATTGCAACCCATAGTGGCCCTCTACCAGGTACGTATTTTTGAGAGGAGACTGCTCATCTTTCTTCTGAGGAGTATTTGGTGAATCTGAACGGACCACCTTTTAACACACAAGGCACTATGCCAACAGGGCTCCTTAAAAGAGAAATTATTCTACCTTCTGTGTGAAATAATGAAAGCTCCACCAGTAGACGATCAGATTCACTCCACAAAATTATATGAGATACAGGCATACAAAAAATAAATTTCCAGTTTTGTAAAATCATTACCACACTTACAAGAAAAGCAGCAACATTTTTTGTAAAACCATTCTGGTGTTGCTCCACTCCTTGCAACTTTAGTGTGTGTGGCAGATTTGAGGTGTGGTTCATTTGCTCTCCATAGCACTAAAGCTGAAGCGTTCAGGAAAGAACACAGCTATGAGTAAGCTTTCCACCTTTCAGATTTCTGCAAGGAGATTTCACAGGATTCCTAAGTGAAATCGAGTAACAGTACACTTATATAGGGAATGTACGATTCAGCAACATACCCATGCACATTTATTTTCAGCAGTTTGGAAACTACCAGTGAGAGTGAGTGATTCAGAGCCTGGTTGACTCAAAAATCTCGTATCTTCTAAGCAAAAGGAAATGTATACTGCATAAGAGCTTTACCATTCTGACCTCAATTATGGCGTATGATGACAAATAACAAGAAAGCTGAAGCCGATCACTTACTGAAGTGATTGTAATGCTTTAGTTTATTCTGGTCCTTGCTCAATTCCCACATTCAGGTCAGCAGATGTGGCTGACTTAAGTTAAAATCTGTTCTTCCTCTGGTTTAAGAAATTAAACATCATTTGAATGTATGACAAGACATCTTTGTTCTCATCTCATTAACAACCTCAAAAAGAGTTCATTTTCTGTGCTAACTGTCCTCAAAAAGGGAAAAGACTGAATAATTTTGCCAACTTCCCTGCAATTCCACCTTCGTGGCCTTCCTTGGCCATAATGCTTTCTTTGGGTTAGGCAAAAAGGTGGTGGACTCACTACGTCTAGTGAATCATAGTTTTTGTTTTGTTTGGCTTAAGCTAAAGAGCTAAACTGGACACTTAATGACCCAGTCAAATCCCCAACATTTTATACAAGGAAACTAAGGCTAGAGAGGTAAAGTGACGGTCCCAAGACTACTAAGCTGGGGTGACATAGAGGCAAAACAGCCCCCTGCATCTGCTGATTTTTTTGTGGCCTTTTCAATTTAGTTTATGCTACTCTTCCCACTTCACAGGGCAAAGATGGAGCTACTGTCAACAGGAAGAAGTTCTTTGGGTAAGAAACAGGCAGAAGTTCGTTTATCGAGGTAAAGAGCTAAGGATTTGTGAGTCATTAAGGGTCCCAAGCTTGAGGTCTTGAAAATTAGGGTCCTTAAAGGTTCCCAGTGGGGTGTTAGAAGAAGCCCAAAGTGAAAGACTTTGGCCCAGCCGGCAGAATGCTGGGGAGATGGGAGTGTACACACTGGGAAAAATGATGGTGGCACCTAATAAGAGAGAGAACGGTGCTGATGTTATATTTTGCTTCAGACCCAATCCTTTCTACAAATGACTTACAGACATACTTAGAGAAAATGACCCATCTTTTAAAGTGTCCTTTAGTACTTGTCCTGAGGTTCTCAGGCACTCAATTTCTCTCGCCACCCCCAACCCCCGCCAAAAAATTGCAACAATACCGCCCATAATAATATCTGGATTCTTTCTTCATAGAATTTCTCACTACCTGGATTGCTACGTAATAGTTATCATAGTAGAATGGAAGGTGGAGAGCGGAGAAACTGGTTTTTCTTCCTCATCCTGTTTCCCAGGTGCCTAGCATAGTGCCTGACGCAGAGCAAACACTCAAAAGGAAGGAAATAAAGGAGATCAATGCCTGGTGGCACAGTGGTTAAAGTGTGAGGCTGCTAACCATTAACTTAGAGGTTTGAAACTTCCAGCTGCTCCAGTGGAGGAAAAGCACTGGAAACTGCTTAGGGCGCCTCTATTCTGTCTTCTGTGGAGCAGCTGTGGTTGAAAACAGGACAGTGAAGGGTCTGGCTTGGTTTGGTGTGGCAACGCTTGCTCTGAGGACTTAATCTCCTATCACTTTTAGAATGGAATGAAAGGGTTAATAAAGAGAGCAAAGGGCAGCCCAAGGCATTTCCTTCAGCATGGAAATGGCAAGAACCATAAAAATGATAAACTTCCTAATTTACCACAAAATGGGAAAAATATTAACTGAAGTGTCTTTTTCTGAACTACATTTACTAGTCTGTTAGCCAAAGGTGCTAGAGGAATTCACAGGACTAGAAAAGTGTGTGTGTGTGTGTGTGTGTGTGTGTGTGTGTGTGCGCGCGTGCTCACGCGTTTGTGTATGTTCTGCTGTCATCTAGGTTTGTGCTAGACGTGGTCCACCAGGGTCACTCCTCTGAGTGCTCCTAGAAGCCGAGGAGAGTTGTTCTAGAGCTGGGCCACAGGGCCCTAACGCTAAGCCTACCGATTTCTTTGCTCTGTGATCTTGAGCCTCTTTGCCCTCATCTGTACCCAGTAACGACTTCATAGGGTTGTTAGGAGGTGCAAACGCAAGGGTGTACATAAAGCAGTAATGGCTCGGCCTCGCACCCAATGGTGGCTGCGGTCACTGCCACCAGAGGAGCTACTGGTAGTTTCACTGGATCTCAGATAATACTCAATAATCAAAGTTAATCTCCATCTGCTTTTCTGAACCAGGAATTACTGCTTTATCCTGGGATTATGATAAGGTCACGATGGCAAGTGGGATTTGTAGTGGATGCTGGTTGAAAAGCATTGTTCTGAGACTGACCGTGACATGTGCCAACGGTGTGGGGCCAGGCTCCCTGTTTCTAATATTAGCATTGGTAAACCTCTTGTAGTAGCGTAGAGACTAACAGCTATTCTCTTATTATCAAACAAAGTGCCGAGAGATGGGGACAATGGACTGAGTCCTGTGGGTTGGGTTCTCATTTTGGCTTCTGTGGCAAGTTGGCTGAGCAATTCTAATTTAGTCACCTCTCCCCCCTCCATAAAGTCATCTTCTATTCAAATCTCATGATTTCTCAGTATTGATTTATTCTAAAAAGGTAGAGACTCAATATATAGAGAGGAAAGGGTCTGGCAGTCAGGAGGTCTTTGATGAATATTTGCTGAGGTCATCTGAAAGAGGAATAAAAGCAGAAAGCCATCATAATGAAGTGTAATTGCTAAGTATTTTCTAAGTTTGACTCTTCTGTCAATGAGGAATATATTTGAAACAAGCAAAAAAATGATGGTATTTTTGACACTAGGGGGAAAAATCATCTAATGCTTCACGCTTCTTCAAGAAAGCCACGGTCGTTGTAAATATGGCAGTCCTTTAATATCCAAGGCATCCTGTAAAAATAGCTGGAATTAATTACAGGGCTAATGACCCATTGAAGGGCTTATTTAAATACCCAAGCCAGCACTGAACAATCATGGAAAATATGGCTTAAAAGGGTTTCAGAGAGCAGCAAGCAGGAACAGCAGCTGAAACAAAACCCACATTATCCGAGCACACTGGCTACTTTGGTGAGAAACACTCAGGATGTGAAGGATCTCGGGGGAGTTCTCAAACCGGCTGAGAGAGACCGCACAGACCAACAGAGAGACAAGAGGAAGACACAGCCAGTCACCTGCTTGGACAGAAGGGCCTCTATTCAGCATTTACCCAGAGAGGAACGTCCCTTTTCCCAGGCCCACTGTCCTCCCATCTCGGCCTGCCTGCTGCCAACACGCCCTAACACAGCGACTTTCACAGCGAGGGAAATGTATATTTTAATAAGTCTCACTGGCTCTTCAGAGCCGCATCGTCTTCGAGCTTCCTGTGTCTTGCTCCTCTGTGCCCTGCGTCCACACCATCGCAAGCCAAGGAAGAGGTGATAATCTTCTCTGGAGTGCCCTACTTGCCAGGCAGAAGTGACACCGCTGCACTTCTCCAGCCTCGCTCGGTACCCAAACGGCCTGCGTGCGCGTCAGTATCCTGGGAGCACACCAGGTGGCCGCGGCTGGAACAGTTTCATGACTTCATTCATGCCCATTTATTAAACGCATTACTCTTCCCCTTATTTACTACAGCCCAGACATGCCTTGCTAAGTTAAAAGCGTAATGGAATCAAAGGTTCCAAAGCCCTTGAGATCCCCAGGTGGGGCTGTGGGGGTGGAAGTGAGACACTCTTGACGTATATTGGTTTCAAGGAGCAAATATAAATTTTGGTATAAATTGCTGCTCACAATAACGCTTTTAAACCAGCAATTATTTATACTGTACTACTCGAGGAACCCTGTAATTATTCTGAAAGCTCTTGCCAACGTCTACCCTGTTTCATAATTGCCAACACAGCCTTGTTCAAAAGAAGCCATGGCGAGGTTAACAGTCTGTTTTGCCATTGGGATATACTGTTTGCAACCAGAAGTGAGCGCGTAGTTTTGCGATTTTCAGGCAGAACAGGGACAATAAAGTAGTGGGACATTGTCTCGTATTCACAGGTGGAGAGGGAAGGCGGCCAATGGTCGGAAGGATGCTCACAGAGCCTGCAGGTTTTTGTTTGTTTCTTTTTTCCAAGAAATGCTGTCATCTGCTGACCAAAAGGCTTTAAAGAGACTTTTAAAATACGTTTCATGTGGAAGTTAGTCTCTCTTCCTCACTCCTTCTTGCTCAGAGAGTCTTTTTTCCACTTTGAGCCTTTACTTCCTGACACTGGCGAAAGCCTGGGAAGTGACGCTGCAACCGTAGTGTACGTATCTCAGAACTCCCCTCTGCGTTAAGTCCCTCAGCTTTGATGACCTATTTTCTGCTGTTCCTCTCCATTACACAAATCACCCCCATTTGAAAGAGTAGTTGTTCCCTCGCCTTTCCAATAAAACGCAGAGTGGAAAGATTTCCTGTTATTTGTAATGAAAGTGTCTTGGGCATCTGACATGTCAGGTTGAATGTTTAAGGGGGAAAAAATTGGGACTGACATATCCCACAATCTCTCTCATCTTTCCCTCAGGCTCTCCCTCATTTTCAGCCTGCCATTCTGGGAAAAGGGTCTGTATTTTCCAGGCCCTCAAATCCAAAAGGAAACATATATTCTATCAATTCGTCTCTGGGTAGTGCAGGCAGTGACTCTAAAGTCACTCTGAAAGTCACAGGGCCCTCTCGCCTCTTCAAGTGCCACTGGAGGTCCCAACTTTGATTCAAATTTCATGTCCTAAAAGCTTTCTACAATGAAGAAACCTCGTAAACAACAATAGCTATTTCCCATCAGCACTCATGTATCTTGTTTGTACTTCCTTATCTTCCTTTGGCAAATATGTCACCTTGCCATTTTCAAAATGGCTCAATGATACATGACAAGGAATGGATTAATCAAAGCACAGTTTGGCAAAGCACATTCCCAAATGCCCGACTAGTAACAACCAGTTGCTATCAACTTGACCGTGATGCATGGTGACTCCATGTGTGTCAGAGTACAAGTGTGTTTTCTGAGTTTCCAGAAACGGATTTGCAGAACTTTCTCCCATGGTGCCTCTGGGTGGTCTTAAATGATGTTGTTGTTGTTGTGTTCTGTGGAGTTGGAACTGACCCATAGCTGACCCTCCAGTGGGTTTTCAGATGGGCTAAATCACATGGGAGGAGACTGCCCATCCTTCTCCTGCTGGTGGATTCGAACCACATGCATTTGGGATTACAGCTCAGCTTCTTACCACTAGGCCGCCAGATGTACAACCTTTTAAATAGCAACTGAGCATATTACCATTTGCTCCACTCAAGGACACAGAAACGCCCCATGAAAACTTTTCATATAGCCAATTCTACTGTCAGCCGCAATCTCACTGGATTTGCCTTTTTTCTCTTTTCTGAGCAACTCCTCTTACTGTTTTCTCGTTGGTAGTGTTGTGTTATTTTTAATGGCTGGATGATTTCTACCATTTGTCCTCTTTCTATCTAGTACTCTGATTCAGCAAATGTTGATTCAAGTTGCCGTGGAAGAATTTACATTCTCTGTCCAGAGACATACCTAAAATGATCTGTTTTCTTAAGATCTAAAATGTACAAACACAGCTTTCTGGGAGCTACAGAGTGGGGTTGTTTGGCACTAGAAGAGGATGTGTCCAATGGCACATGCGGTTTGGCCTTCATTTGGAGGCAGCAAAAATCTTAGATGTGGTGGTGACGTGAGAGGAAGGGCCAGGGGAGTGAACATGTTTTTGGCCAAGTTACTTTGTACTATTATGTAATGAGATACAAGGTCAATTTTGCTTGAGTTTAAAGAACCAAACAATGACTGTTACAAACTCCGGGATGGAAACATAAACATAGGAAATTCTGTGTTTGGTCCCCAGTTTGTTGGGCCCACCAATCCTAACCAGCACATCCCCTGGGGGAAGAACCTCCAGAAAACTCCAGAAACAAACAGAAGTAATTTTCTGGATGATTCTTTCAAAGAATTCAATGAAGTAAATTTGCCTAACTTCAGAAACCTTTGTAGATATTTCAGGGCCTCTCCAAGACACATAATAAATCCCAGCTGATTAAAGCTTTATAAAACTTTTGCACTAGCTGAATGTTCAAGTAGCTGCAATATTATCCAATTAAGCTCATCAAGAAAAGAGAAAGAGTAGTTATCATAAATAATTTTGATGCACTATTTTCAAAATTATGACATGTTTCTTTCCTTCTTAGGATGATTTATACATAATTTACTCTGTCTTTATGAAGGCATTTATAAAAACCAATTTCAAAGCTTATTAAAAACATTTAAAAATGTGCTATAAGGCTCTTCCAGCCTTCAGAGATTTAAATGACATTGTGTCAAAACCAAAATGTTCCTAATAGTTTTCTTTCCCCTTCTGCCTCATCCCCTTTTTCCCTTCCATCATTTGTCATAGGCGAGATCCTTTGAGGCCCTTTCTCTGCTCATTTGTAACTGGCTCCAGTGGCCTGAGCATTAGGGTGATGTGTTGTTAACCAAAAGGTAGTGTCTCTAGTGGTTCGAACTTACTTGCTGGTCCATGGAAGAAAGATGGGCAGTTTCCTCTTGCTGCAATTTACATACAGCCTTGGAAACCCTATGGAGTGTCCGTTTGAGTCAGAACTTCAGAAGTGACTGGACAACAAGGAGTTTTTAAATCTATTATCTTAGAATTAGTTTTCGGCTTGAAACCAACCCAACCAGATAACAACATTTGTCAAAGGATCTGTGTAGAAAGCAATTTTATATAAGCTAGGTTATGCATAAAGAGGTTTTTCTCTGGATTCAAATGTGTGAGATATAGTGCTTGAACTTCGTGACTCTGGCTGGTGGCCCTAAAACCTTATCTGTTCACTTCCTAAATTCTCAGATGGTTCCTGATAAGAGTCAATGGGAAAGGGAAGACTCATCCCAGCTGAGACATGGCTGTATTAGAAAGGTGACAAAGATTCCATACTTCAAATGACCAAGAGAAAGCCTGGTACTGAGAATATGATCACTACCCACCTGTGGCATTATGGCTCCATAGTTACAGGAAGCACTTTCAGTTTGAGAAAGTTTCCTGCTCTTTTCTCTATGCCTTCAAATAGATGTGTGTTAAAGAAAGGCAAACTAACTTGATATTTATTTAAGCAAAGCAAATTTCATGCTAAAAAAAAATATTTCAAAGCCAAACACACACACTTGTTTTAAAATTTTGGTCATTATTTTCTTCTTTACTACAAATTGTCAAGAGTTATGGTTACTTTTCCTCAAGGAAGCAGCAAGAAGCCTGTGAATGGTTTCAATTTGTGGTTTTAGTTCCTTTTTGAGCCAAAGCCATCATTCATTCACAGCTCATGCTGGCAAAGAAAAAGTGTATCAGCAACTCTCCCTCGGGGCCCTCTGAGTCTGTGAGAAGTCTTGGGGTGGTACAGATGGTGGAGGGCACACCTGCTGGCCCCAAAAGGTGGCAGTTCAAATCCACCTGCGGGTGCCTCAGGAGACAGGCCTTGAAAACACTACACACCACAGTTCTCCTTTGCAAAAGTGGAACTGACTCGATGGCATGCCCACCAGTATTTTCCTAATGTTTTGTTTTTGTTTTTAAGAGTGCTTTCTGAAACAGTCCAATTCATGTGCCATAACCAGAATGTGCCCCAGTCACACCCTTAATATTTCATTAACACAAGAATGGAGTTGCTATTCCTTTTCTGCTATGCTTAATAGCTGTGCTCCAGTGGCAATTCCTCCAGTGCGGTTACTTGGGCAAATTGTCCACTCTCCCTGAGCAGCGGCTGCTAACATTTAAATGTAATTTTAAGCTAAAGAGTTTTTTCCCTATTACAAAGGTTACACAGGCTTATTGCAGAACATTTAGAAAATTTTTAAAAAGCATAAAAGAAGAAAAAGCTTTATGTGCTTAGTCTTTACTCTTAGAGATAATTAAGGCTTTTTTTTTTAAAAAAAAGAATACATTTCTGCCCTGTGCACACTGACTGTGGCGTTTTTAAAACATGGGAAGTTTTAACCTTTATTTTAAAAATACTAGCACATGCCATTATTACAAATTACAAATAGCTGGGCATAGTTGCTCAGGGGTGATGACAAAGAAAGACTGAGAGTTTCAAGTATTTTAACTTTGAAACTGGAGCACGCATTTCACCCGATGTTGTTGATCCAGGACAATTTACAGAAAACACTTCAACCACAAGATGGCTCCCAGAGAGTCTGGAGCCTCTTCCATAATGTAATAGACTCTGGATTGCAAAATATCAATACATTTTTTTTAAATGGATCAAGCAGTAGAGAAGGAAAGTAAATGTCAAGCCAAAACTCTACCTATAGAAGCAGAAAATCTCCCCGAAGAACAGAGATCGGTTTGTCAGAGCAAAAGCAACAAGAGGCAAATGTTTGAATATTCAGACACAAGTGTGCACGATGGAAGCCGACCACAAATATTAGCACCTACTATGTGCAAGGTTCTTCCAGCCTGAGCAAACACTAGGTCTGCCAGACAACTGTCTAGCCTTTGCATTCCTTTGCTTAAGCTGCTACACACACAAGCGGTTTTCCATGTGGCCTTTGACTTCCCGAACATATTTTGGCTGAAATGAGCATTAATGCTAATGTAAAGGATCGGATACTAAACAGACTTTTGAAAAGTGTCTCACTTTCAAAACTATGTCTTCTTTGTGAATTTGATAAAAAAAGCTTCTTGAAAATTTCACCTGTATACGTATTTTCTAACACTGTCATTGAGCACTTCAAATTCCAGTCCTGCCCCTTACACAGGTCTCAGGGGAGCACTCTGAGCCCCGCCCCCCCCCCATTTCATCTGCAGTGTGCAGGGCTTCTCACTCCACGGCGGTGTCCTAAGGGCAGAGCCAGCTAGTCCTGTGCCTGGGTGGCTATAGCACTCAGTAAACATCAGCTTTTGCTAGTTTATACTGAAAAGCCTATTCAGTAATTGGCCTCTGAGAGGTCGCCAGCCTTCCCAGCCCAAACCTACTGTTGTTGAGTTGATTTCCACTTATGGAGATCCAGTGGGTTACAGAGTTGAATTCTTTCCCCAGGATTTTCTTGGCTATAACCTTTACAGAAGCAGTTCACCAGGCCTTTCTACCATGGTGACACCAGGTGAATATAAACTGTGCCATCCATGAAGCTGAAACCATAGTTTTCCCTGTGTATCTATATCATCACTATTGTTTATCAGAAGACACAGCTTCTATTTCAGTGCAGGCTATGCTTACTGATTGCTTGGGAAATTTGCTCCCAGATAGCAAGTATGCACACAGGTGATGTGGTGGGTAGAACAGCAAACATTGTGCTCAGCTCCAGAAGAAACACTTTGAAAGTATTCCATGAGTTGGGTTCAGATTTCATTCTCTCTGATAGCCTAGTCAGCATGGTGGTGTGCTTCCAACCCAAAGGCAAGCAGTTCAAATCCACCAGCTTGCTCCAAGAAAGAAAGACAAGGTGTCTCCTCCTGTGTAATCGTCAACTGCAAAGAGTTTTGAGTTTTTCACCTCTGATGCAGAAGGCAGCTTCCTGTCTCCTGACCTGAGCATGCTGGTCACTGTACACTTCTCCCACTAACCAGTGACCTTTTTCTGCCCCAACAATAAGACCAATATAAAGAAAAAGCACATTTTGTATGGTACACAGCACAGCGGTATAGACATGACTGACGTGTTCTAGAGTTGGGCTCAGTTCGCCCTGCTGTGTGATCTTGTATGTCACTTTGGCTTCTCTGACACTCAGTTCCCCTCCTCTGTTAAATGGTGCTAACAATGATTCTGACATCATGCAGTGCTTTAAAGTGGAACATGAACATGCACATAAAGCACTTAGCTATGGCCTGGCATACGGAAGAGATACAGTCAATGCCAGTTTGTGCTATTACTAGCCTCGACTCTCTCCTAACATGACACTCGTTAGGTTTCGCTCACCAAAAAAAGATCAGCTCATGGAGCTCTTCCTTACTGGCAGCGATGCCAACTTGGAGGGAGTCAGGCACACTCTCCTCTAGTTACTTCTGCAGCATGGGGTATAACTGCAGGCCGTAAAAGATGTTTTCCTGTGTTCAAAACCTTTGGGATTGTGTTAAATCTGGTCTTTTGGTCTCATTAGCTCAATCCTCTAAACAGAAAAAGATGGGTGGTCTGAAAAAGACTGCAGCTCACGAATTTATCTTTCATTAAGTCTATTTTCCAGGTATATTTGGGAATAACGAACCAGAGAGAATCCTATTTTAAAATTATTTTCTCAATATAAAATAATGATTATTCTAAGAAAATTATATGAGAACACGAAGGTACTGGTATTTCAATAACTTGGTGCTTCACTAAATAATCAGTGCAATGCTAACATCAGCATATGTTCTGCATCATTTTAAGGGAAATTTAAATTCATTATGGAGCTCTGGGGGACCAATGGTTATGCAGTCAGCTACACACTGAAAGGTCAGTAGTTTAAACCCACCAACCCCTCTGTGAGAGAAAGGAGTGCTAGTGAGTTGGTCAAGATGCTGGGCTTGGAAACCTATGAGGTAGTCCTGCTCTGCCCTATAGCTTCTCTAAGAATCCAGGCCAATGGGTTTGGTTTGTAGTGTTTTCAATCAATGCCAAAAACAAGAGCTTACAACGTGCTACCAGCTAGCAGTGACCTCCCCGTGAGCTCTGTGAGTATTATCTATTGTGCTCTACCAGTATCTCAGCAAAGAGACAGAGTGTTCCTAAAACCTCAGTCCATGCATTTGACCATCAGACCTTTGAAGAACACGGTCTTCTTTTCATGGGAGCCGAATGCAAGGGACACTAGAGGTTTAACCGAGGACAACACAATTGGACTCAGATAAAACTGGTGTGTTCCCAAGAATTCTTCCATAAAGGTGAATTCCACAGATAAGGTACCGCTGTTTCTTTTTCTTTCTTTTTTACTTTTAAAGGAGCTGCTCTTAGCTCTTGCAACTAAAAACCGAAGCATTGTTCCTGTTCAAATAGTGATGGTTTTCAACAGTGGTAGAAGTGGCAAGTATAACTGTGAAACTGTGGTTCACTGAGTGCAGGTTACATGTAACCTATCTTTTGTATCCACCAGCAGAGACAATTCAGAATACCAAGCTCCTGAATAACAAGATAAATTGCAACTTCATCTTTCTATCACATTTTTATTTGGCCTTGAGCCTAACCCTGTTATTTAACAGCCAACTCTGTCTCATTCATAATGGATTTTCTCCAAATGGATCTGTTTCATCTTAAAATTAATAATAAAAGTAGATTTTTTTAAAAGTGGAAATAGGCAACAGTAACTTCTGAAATCAACACCTAATGGGTATAAGTTATTAAGCAAGTCACCTACACAGAACCAAAATGATATTAAAACTCATTTTGGCTCAAACATCTATACCTGTAACTCCTGCCTGTCTTAAAAAAAAAAGTTAATTATGATGTGATGCAAATTGAGAACATCAACACACCCCCTTAAACAACCATGCAAACACTTAAGGAAAATGAATTGCCCTTGGTCTCAGGCCAAGTATTTGATGGATTTATAAATGTCACTTGTCTCCTGGCTGGAAAACACAAGTTAATTCTGATACAAGTTTCTTGCCCACTTACCCCCTTGATGTTTGTTAAATTGCTAAGCAAGCATTTGGGTAATATGATGCAAAGTTAATAACAGGGGCCTGTAATTAAAACACGCTCATTTGTGCACTCTAAAAATAGGGTACCAAGGAAAGTCTTCCTATTAGGCAAAGAGATCAAGAATTAATTGGTTAATGTCTATATAGCCCTAGTGTATATAAATAAAATGTATGATTATTATAATTATGGAAAGCTTAGTTCAGAACCCACTTCAAGTTCAAAGAATAGTAATTTATACATCTAAGTACAGACGCAACCACTTAGCTGTGGAGAAATAGTTATTTTAATGTTATTCCAAATGTTTAATAGGTACAGGTAGCCCTCGCTTTTTGAAAGTTTACTTTCAGAAATCTTTATCTACTACACACTGTATTAAGGACTGTTGCTCAGTGAAAGAAATCCAAAGAGGATTTCACTTATATGAGAGGCAGGGGAAAGTGAAACTAGCATCCAGGGTTGTTTCCGCAGCAGAGCTGTTAAAGAGGCAGGGACTCAGCAGCGTGGGGGTGTGGGTGGGGGTGGGGGCAGGCTCCTTCCCTGGGAAGCACACTCAGCAGCGGGAACCAGAGATCTCTGCTATGCCTGTGAACAGTAAGTGTCGCTGTTTTACCTTTTACTCAGTATGACTTAGTAGGCTGTTATAGGGGTCCTGGAATGCTCAAAAACTTCAGTTTTTTAAGAGAATGGTAACTGTTTTTCTTGCCTTCCACCATTTGGCCTTATGGACGGTTTCACAGGACACTCTGCTTTCAGATAGCAGGGGGAAAGGGCATTACTCATCGCTCAAGTTTGACTTTTTCTCTCTCAACAATAGAACTTGAGGAAGGCAGAAAAAAACCCCAGATATGAATTGGTTCCGACTCGATGGCAATGTGTGAGTGAGAGAGAACGCTGTTTTAAGTTTTCTTGAAAATTTAGTCACGGAAAGGAGAAGGGAAATTTTTGGACCATGTGAATGCAGAAAGTGCCCTGTTAATCACCGTGCATGCTAGTGGCTCGTTAAAGAGCAGGTGATTTCAATTTATTGAAGGCTTAGTTTATACAAAGGAGTGATACATAAACTTGGATTCTCAGCCTCAAAATCCTACAAGTACTTTGTAATTATATTAACCCATGGTAGGTTGAAAAGACCCAGAAATCCAAAATAAACCAAGCCAGATTTTTTTCTTTTTTAAGGCATTTAACAGAAGCACCTGCCATTGTGTGGGCCACGAAGGGTGACTATTACAGTACCACAGGCTGTAACAGAGGGGAGGGGAAGGAGGGAAAGCCGGACAGAACCCCAACTTGGACATGCCCGGTATGTCCTGAGAGAGGCTCACGTATAATGTGATTGAAGCAATGGTTCAATACGGATAGTAACTGGGTTAGAGTCACCTCATCTTGCTGTTGTTAGTTATACCATCAGGGGCTTGAATCCTCTGCTAAGAAGTATGGTCTTACTTTCTTCACACTAATGGAAAGTTAGGGCAAAGATAGTGGTCAATCTACCCAATGGGCAACCACTTGGCAGTTTATGATTACAAAAATTTGCTTCTAACATTCCAGACTTTCTCAAAAACTCTGAGGAGCTGGTGGTCGTGGGCCAGGGGGGCAGAGTCAAAGCTGGTAGCTTCCCTAAGCTGTGTTTGCTGGCTTGTGGTCCAGTGTCTCTACACTGCATGGAGCACCCCATTGCTATGGAGTCTTTTCAGGCTCCACTGGGTTTCCAAGACTGCCTATCCTTCTCCTGACAGACCTTTCAGTGAGCAGCCCAACATGCAATACACTCTACCCAGTGTAATTCATATAAATGAATTAATTTATACTGATTATTTCTGACTTTTTTGGCTGTTATTGCTTTCTTTTTTTTTTTTATGTCACTTGAGACTTTCCATTTCCCCCCTTTATTTAAAAACAAAGATAAGTCCTTTAAAATAGAGTGTACACTGTGTGTGGGAGGGAAGGCTGTGCTTATAGATGTCATGAGTGAGGGGTCCATGTGGAATGAAGGGAAAAGAACATGCTCCAGGGAAAGGTTCTCAAACTCATGATTCTTGATCTTTTGGGTTAGAAATGTCTTTGTTTGGGGGTCTTTTCTGGGATGATGGTGAAGGACCATGAGCTGTAAGATGTTTAGCAGCATCCCTGGCCTCTCTCCACTGGATGCTGGAAGCAAGCCCAGTTGAAATAAGTCACCAGATACTGCTGGATGTCCTCTGAGGGTCAAGGCTGTCCCCAGCTGAGATCCCCTGTACTCTGGGAAGGGATGTTTCTAGAAACTGTGTGTTGGGAGAGTGGATGCCTGCTGGAGATGCAGAGGGCAATGCCTTATACCTCATGCTAATGACCTCTGCATCTCTACACCTTTCCATTCGGTCTGGGATCAAGAGAGCCCCAGCCACAAGGATGCAGAATGAATAGCTACACAGCCTCAGCTCAGGATATCAAAACAAGTCCCAAATCCTTCTTCCCTCCACATGAACCTTCAAACACCAGTGAAGATTCCTCTGCCTGTTCACGACTGCTAATGCAGTCAGAGAAGGTAAGAGCTTGCATTATCTATTCTCGAGACCTAAACCTCAGTTCACACACTGGCCCAAGGTGGCGTCAGGCTGTCTCAGAGGAAGAAAGCAGCTTCTTTTCTTAGTTAAAGGCAGTGGATAGATCCTGTCTGGATCTACTGGTGAGGGTAGGACTTGTTGCTAATACCTGGGAGGGAAGGAGTGAGGCCACGGGCAGATCTCTGAATACATCAGATTCAGCTGCAAAACCTAAAGGTCTATAAAGGATCGTATAAAAATCACATATTTAAGAATGTCTTTCCCCTTTCCTATATGATTCTCTTGGATTTCAACATTATTGTTCTATGATCACACTGTGCATAAGGTTTTGTATGCCTTCTTAGTGAAAGTTTAAAAATAGTAGCTTCTCTGCTGGAATAGTCTGTAGGGAGTTGCACTGCTAATCCAAAGGCCACATGCCTCAGGCAGCCCATATCCACCAGTGGCACTGGGGGAGAAGGACGAACAAGCACCTTTAGTCTGATTTACAGCCTCGGAAACACACTGGAGGATCAGCTGCAAGTTGGTTCAACTTGTCAGTGAGATTGACTTTTTTTGAGTGGAGAAGGAAAAGACAGTTGTTGAATAATAAAATCAGTAAGTAGATTTTTTTTAAGAACTTACTGAAGTTTTCATATTTTTTCCACATCATTTTGGATTGGTTTTGTGCCTTTTTTTAAAAAGCTAGATTTAAAGCATTTCCTGTTGTATTACCTAGGTAGACTGAAGATAGGATTTACAAAAGATTTTTCTGTGGTTAGTGTATTTTCACACCTCTCTCTGCTTGCATTTAGAACCTAATCATTTCTCTGTGGCTAGTAGAATGATAGACAGAAAATCTGTTGAGTTACGCTGATCAATGAAAGTGGCGTGTTCATTCTGCACCCCTTCTCAAAAGAAACGTGAGGCGCAAGTTTTACATAAGCCAAGTCTTCAGAATAGTATTTAGTAAGTACGTCGTCGATGCTCAGCACAGTTCAGCTCATGACCACACTTGATTCCAGCTGTTACAATCATTTAAGGAGCTCTGGTGGCACAGAGTGGTTCAGGGCTTAGCTAGTAATAGAAACTTGGTGGCTCCAACTCACCAGCTACTCTGCAGGAAAAGACGTGGCAGTCAGCTTCCAAAAAGATTAAAACAAAACAAACAAAAACACCCCACTGCTATTGCATCAATTCCAACTTAATTTGAAACCAGTCCACTGGTTTCAAAGCCTCTAAATATTTTTAAAATAAATTTGTATTTTAATTGTGATTTTAATGAATATTTACAGAGAAGTTAGATTTTCATTCATTCATTCATTCATTCATTCATTCATTGTTGCACATTTTACCCTTGGCCTTCCCCTCCCACTCCTTCAGCTCACTTTTTGTTTTAATATTAATTTTAATGAAAGTTTACAGACACTTAGGGTTTCCATTAATTCATTGTTGCACTTTTCTCCCTGCCCATCCCCTCCCACCCAATTCACTCTTCTCCTTGAAAAGTAAAACTCTTTCATTATTATGCAATCCCTCCCCCCAAGTCCACTCCACTATGCAGCCTTCATTCTGGACTCCTGTCATGACAATAATACCCCATCATATATCCCTTTTAAACAGTTCTCTCCCTCATCTGTTTCAATGCAGTATACATCATTCATCCTCTCCTTGTTGCACAGTTTTCTCCTTCTGTCTCCCACCCCCCAGCCCCCACCCTCTTTGTCTCTTTGCAATGATATATCTCTTATTCTGGGCTGTTGTTGTATGTATAATACCTAATCATATATTTCTTTTAGATAGTTCTTTTTTTCACCTATTCCAATGCAATCATCATTATCTATCCACCCTTATCCTATTCTCCTCCCAACTCCCCCCATGTCAGACTTGCTTTATAACAGTAGTGCTGTGCAGTATTTGTCATTTTGTGACTGAGATATTTCACTCAGCACAATGTGCTCCAGAGTCCCCCATATTGTGTAATATTTTACAAGTTTATTATTGTTCAGTGCTGTGTAGTATTCCATTATAGGAATATACCATGGTTTTTCTATCCATTCATTTGTTGATGAGCACTTGGGTTACTTCTAGCTCTTTGCTCTTGTAAAGAAAGCCTCTAAATCTTAAAGGGAGGGAACTATCTCATCTTCGTCCCACAGAGCACCTACTGTGGATTTGAACTGCTGACTTTCTTTTGGTTAGCAGCCCAACAACATACAACCCATTTCCCCACCAGGGCTTCTTACTGAACAGCTCCCTCTGTCCTACAGGGTTGCTATGTGTCAGAACTGACTTGAGGGCAACAAATTTGGTTAACTACAACTTGCAGGAAGACGTGGTGGCTAAAAGTGAAATCAGGACAACAGTGAAGACAAATGACATTAGTCTTTGTATTCATTAAAATGTAAGCCAATGAAACAGCAGTCACCCCCAAAACAGAGATCATGTTTAGAGTGAAAACAGCTCGAAAGGATGAACTGGCTTGATCAGGAGGAGGATGAAAAGTACAGGGGTTAAAAGAGGGATGCAGACAAGGACGGTTTTGAGTAAGTCAAACCTGATGGTGACAAAGGATGTTCAGAAAGCACGGCCAGGCAACAGAAGCATCCTTTTATTCACAAATCAATGGAAGCTATTCAAGCTGATATGGTTTGATTAGCAGATATTAACTGCAACTAAAGTGATGCAAATACGTCAGCAAAAGGAGAGCAAGATAAACACGAGAAACCCACACTGGCAAAACAAGGAGAAGAGAACAGAGACTGACATTTAAAGACCAGATTAAAAAGATAGGACAGACTGGAGGTAAGTAAGACCATGTGGGTGTGACATCCTCAGATAGAAAGGAGGCGACGGGGCAGATCCAGTGACTGCTCTGCTCACAAGGCTCAAAGGGAGAAGAAACTTGCTCTTGACCACAGGTAACACAAATTCAGTTCAGGCACTTACTACAGTACGGTTGTTGAATGACTAAAAGAACATGAAAAAGTCCTTCCCTGCTGGGATATGAAGGTCAATTACATGATACCTTATTAACAAGTTTTCATTCTTCGGAGATGTTTAAACTCATGAACACTTTTAATGGCAATTTTAGAACAGCTATTGAAGCTAGAGGAATCTCCACTCTCTTCTCCCTGGACCCCTGACACCAAATCCAGTGTATATTCAATTAAAAGGTCATGGTATAGTGGTCGGAGCACTGGACTGAGAGTCGAGAGACAGAGGCTCTGAAATTGGCTTTGCTGCTGAGCGTGTGAGGCCAGGCCAGCCACTTAACCTTTTAGAGTTTCTATTTCCTCTGGAGGAACAGGAGTGGCCTGGGCTGGATAACCCCGCAGGACCTTCTTAGGAGCCTTAGCTCCACTGGGGAGTGCATTACCATATTAAGCACGTAGCTCAGATGTCCCTCATCTGCCCAATGCTGGATGGCAGAGGACTCTTCTTTTCTGCCTCTCGCTTCATTTTTTGCCTGCTAGTGGCTTGTCAACAGTACTTTACACAATCAATTTGGGAAGTGTTGACCCATCTGCTTTATCTGACAGTTGTTATGTACTGTTCCTGCAATTTTTTATCCCTCCTTCTCAGGGTGGGGGAGGAATTTCTATGTGGCTCCCAAGGGGAGACCACAGCAAACAACAAGGATACATTTTCACAATAGTCAGCATGAAGGGACACCGTTTTGTTGACTTCCCTGACACAGTTTGAATTCATTGTAATGGCATATTTGAAGTGGTTTCCTGTGCTTTCAAAGATGAAATGAAAGCTGGGGTGCATATGGGTCTTCTTTTGTGTTCTGACTCTTAGCTGGAATTAATTTTCTTTTCCTTTTCTAGGAAAATAAAATACAAATAAATGTTGAAGACCAACTGGTGCGTTCAGGGAAAAAAAATGTATAGTCTAGTGGTTAAGTACTCAGTTGCTCACTGAAAAGCTGCCGGTTCAAACTCCCTCCACAGCTCTGTGGGAGAAAGACCTGGTGACCTGCTTTATAGAAGATGAACTCGCAGTTGATGAGGTGGAACCTAGTCATTGCTCACTCTCCATTGGGTTTCTGAGCCTGCAAATTGCACAGGAGGTGGCTGGCTGTCTCTCTCTCTCTGAGTTTCAGGTGGCCCCTTTGTTTTAGCAGGACAGCTCCCTAAGGACCCCCACCACCAGAGCTTCCTGTGTAGACTACAGCCAAGAAAATGCTATGAAGCAGTTCTATTCTGTCACAGCGGGCTGCTATAAGTTAAAATTAATAATATCATTTTGTGGAGCTCTGGTGGTCTATCTAGTGGCAAGAACCTGTGCTTCAATCCCATAGGCACACAGTTCGAGGATACCAGCTGCTTCACAGAAGATGGGCAATCCCCTCCTGTATGATTAACTGCCTCTGAAAACCCACTGGAGGGTCAGCGATGGATCACTTCTGACTACGGTAAACAACAATAACATAACGTTACTAAAGTGTTAGAGAGGTACTTCATTCATAGTTTCACAGCCTTTTTTGTTGTAATATTATACCTATACTTTTTGAGGGAGTTCTGGTGACTTAGTGGTAAGGATCTGTGCTGCTAAAACAAAGGTCCATGATTTAAACCCACCAGATACTGAGGGAGAATGATGAGCAATCACTTCGTGTACGATTTATGGCTTCTGGAAGCCCCGTTGAGGCATCAGCTATGGATTGGTTCCGAACCTATCGTACACAAGAATAACAGCATACTTTTGGATGAAATATTAGTATTGGTGCAAACAAGGGCTGAGGAATAAGGAGACCTTGGTTCTAGACTTTAACTTGACATTAACTAGTCATGGGCAATGCATTTTTAATCTTTTAACTACTAGACTTGATGAAGTAATTGGATTAGACTAGAGGACTATAGAACAACGACCAGACGGACTGTGGAAGGATATCAATAATATCACTCATGAATAAAAAAGGCCATTACAAAGATGGAGGAGGAAGAAAAGACTGAGACAGATGTCATTAGAGTCTCTGAATACTGCACTAGAGCGTTGAGAAACCAAAACAACTCAATGTGTTAAGAACAGAAGATTTCAAAGACAAGCAAGACAATGCAAAGTATTTTAACAAAATGTGCAAAGAGCTGGAATCAGAGACTTAAAAGGGACGACCTTGCTTGGCATTTCTTAAGCTGAAGGAACTGAAGAACAAATTCAAGCCTCGAGTTGCAATATTTAAGAATGTTATGGACAGAATATTGAATTATCCAAGATGCATCAAAAGAAGATGGAAGAAGTAAACAATGTCACTGTACCAAACAGAATTGGCTAACACAGAAGAATTTCATGTAACAGCAGAAGACCAAGCGACAATGGTGATGAAGGCGGAAGTTCAAGCTGCCCTGAAAGAACTGGCAAAAGACAAGGCCCCTGGAATTGATGGAAGACCAACTGACATACTTTAGTAAATAGATGCTGCCTTGGACGTGCACAGCAAGTTGTGTCAAGAAATCTGCAGGACAGCTACCTAGCCAGCAGACTAGAAGAGATCCATATTATTCCCATTAAAAAAAAGGGTGATCCAACAGAGTGTGGGCAATATGGAATAAAATCATTAATATCACATGCAAAATCCTGCTGAAGATTATCCAAAAAAGACTGGAACAGTACGTTCGTTAATGGAGAACTATCTGGGTACTGAATACAGGCTGGGTTTAGAAGAGGCTGTAGCAATAGGGACATCATTGCTAATTTCAGACGGATCCTGGCTGAAAGCAGAGAGTACCAGAAGAATGCCTGTATTAATTGACTATGCAAAGACATTTGACTACATGGATCATAACAAATTCTGGCTAACCTTGAGAAGAATGGGATCCTAGAATATCTGATAGTGCTCAAGTGAAACCTAAACTTAGACCAGGAGGCAGTCTTCAGAACACAGCAGGGAAACATGGTTCAAAATCAGGGAAGGAGTGCCTCAGGGATGTGTCCTGTCTCCATACCCCTTCAGTCTGTATGTAGAACAGATCATTTGGGAGGCTGGTCTTTATAAGGAGGAATGTGGCTTTAGGATTGGAGGAAGACTCATTAACAACTCGTGTTATACAGATGATACAACCTTACTTATTGAAACCGAGGAAGACCTGAAGCATCTGCTGCAGAAAGCCAAGTCATCTGCTGTAGCCTACAATATGGATTGAAGCACATAATTAAGAAGACAAAGATTCTCACCACTAGGCCATCTGGCCTAGTGAGAGATGGAGAAGAGATTGAGGTTGTTAACAATTTCAGCTTGCTTGGGTCCACAAATCAACACTCTTGGCATCAAAAGCCAGAAAAATCGAATGATGAATTGGATTAGAAAAGTCTGCTGTCAGGGACCTCTCTAGAGTACTGAAGTGCAAAGATGTCAGTTTAGAGACTAAGGCGCCTATTCCAGGCCATGGTCTTCACAATTACTTCTGAAGTAATTCATCAAGGAGCTTGACAATGAACAAGGATAACAGAAGAATTGATGCTTTCGAATTATGGTGCTGTAAAAGGGTATTGAACATACAATGGACTGCCAAAGGGGACAAATAGATCTGTCCTGGAAAGGGTAAAACTAAGTTGCTCTCTAGAGGAAAGTATTTTGAAAGTCTGTCTCACATACTTTGGCTGTGTTGCCAGGAGGGACCAGTTCTTGGAGAAGGACTAGTCCTTGGAAGGGTCGAGGGACAACACAGGAGTTGAAGATCCTAGATGAGATGGACTGACACAGTGGGGTCATGGGGTCATGGGGGCAGGTGTACTGGAGACAATGAGACTGGCTCAGGATACAGCAGGGTTCAGAGCTATTATACAAAGGGCTGCTATGAGTCTAGGCAACTCTATAGTACCTAACAACAATGACAACAAGAGGAGTATAGAAGTCACAAATCAAAACCAAAACTAGAGTTTCCAAGGCTGTAAATTTTTATAGGAGCAGACAGTCATCTTACTTTTGTAGAGGGGCTGATAAGTTTAGATGGGCCACCATTCAGTTACTAGCCAGTCACTTAACCCCTGCATCACCAGGCTCCTTATAAGTCTACCTAGCAAAATCCACTGCTGTTAAGTCAGCTGATACTCACAGTGCCCCTCCCTCAGGTTTCCAAGGCTCTCACTGTTTATGTGACGAGACTGCCCTTAGCTCTTGGAACAGCTGGTCCAGTTGGATCACTGACCTTCCAGTTAGCACAGCAGGTGCACTGACTTTTCAGGAGGTAGCCCACTACCACAGGCACTAAACCACTACAGTTCCTTCTTCTAGGTCTGGTGTTCTAGAAAATGCTGAGTAGGTAGGGGACTGTTGTTTCTAAGCTATGGCAGATTCCATGATCAAAATTCTACTTCAACTGGGGAATTTTCCAAATTCACCTCAGAATACTGTGCCAATTCATAAATTTATTTTACCACCTTTCTCTTCCCTCCTCATTAAGAAGCAATAAGCCATGTGAGAGTGCAGAATGGGAGATAATTTATATAAATGCAATGGAAATTGTCATTTAAACACATTGGGACATACTGGAGGAGCTTTTGTGGTTAAGGTGTTTGGCTACTAACCGAAAGATTGGTGGTTTGAACCCATCAACCACTCCACGGGAAAGAGATGAGGCAGTTGGTTTGATAAAAACTTACAGCCTAAAAAGACCTATGGGGCAATTCTACTCTGTTCTACAAGGCTTCTATGAGTCAGAATAGAATTGATAGGTAGGGGTGTGTGTGTGTGTGTGTGTGTGTGTGTGTGTGTAAAAGAGTGAGAGAGCCAGTGAGCACAACATGTGCGAGAGAGTAGCTGAGTGGAAACTACTGTGGGTATGCAAAGAAGTAGCTTAAAAGGCTCAGTACCCGAAGATGGAGAAAGAAAGCTGCCAACTAGCTCCGATGCCCAACACCCTGCAAGTGTGCACAAAACACACGACTCTTCTCTGTTCTTCAATATCCATAATTTGAATTTTGAGGTCTTTAAACTCACACATCCAACCTGAGCAGCTCCAAGTGCAGAAAACTGTTCAGAAAGGAGACACCAAATAGATTAATTTGTTGAAGACATTGTCCTGCTTGCATTTCAGATGGAGAATACAGAGAAGTGACAGAGAAATCGGTATGCTGGGGTTGAGGTGGTGGGACCCCAAAAGAAAGCAATGACCTCTCATACCTTCATAGTTCTCTCATAACTTCCACAGATGCTTGATTTAGGCATAGTCAGCCACAAGAAATGCAGGTGTATAATCGAAAGGGTTTAAAAATGAATTTACTTCAGAAAACTTGACACTAAAACCCAACCACCAAATCTACTGCTGTGAATGCCGGCTCGTGGAGACTGGACGTGTTACTGACCAGACCTGCCCCGCAGGCCTTTCTCGGCTGGAATCCCTTGAAGCAGATTTCCAGCTTTTCTTCTGTGGTCATGCTGGATGGATTTGAACAACCAAACCTGGGGTTAGTAGTTTCAAAGTCCAACCAAATCCTATCTTGATTATTGGTAGTGAGACAAAGAGGGTGGCATTTAATCACACTCTCTTCCATCAATTTTAATGCATACAAATAATATTGATGATATAGCTGCAATGAGTAATCACTTACTGCTGGGTCCAGTATCTTAAATCTTATTTTGTCCTCAGCACAAGTCAGTGCGGTTGATGCTGTTATCACCCTCACTGACAGATAACAGCTTCGAGGATCTGAGGAATAGGCTGTAGAGAGAGAGGCAAATCAGCATCTACTCTGGACAAATTTGCCGAGTGTTTATCTTGAATACCCAGAGGAGAAATAACCCAAGAGGCAGTTGGCTACGATACTTACTTCTTCACGCTTTGGGCATAAGTCCTCACTAGCACGTATTAAATTACCGACCAGATCTTGAAATAAGTGTATGCTACAGCAACTCCAATCCAAACCACAATTTCCAATGCAATAATTACACGAGCTGCGACGGGAGCTCGGCCGAGAGAGTATTTTTATTTTAACAAGCTTGAGTAAGTGCAGAGTGTGGGCTGAGCTTTTTTGCTCAACAGTGAATACTTGAAAGCTGGCTCCAACCTTTAGTTTAAGCATTCGCTTGTAGCACCAACAGGGCTACAGGGTTTCTCGTATCAAAGCCACGCTCCCCGTCCTTTCACCGTCTACTTCTGTAAGCAGTGTGATTGAACTGTGGCACCAGAGAAACTTGTTTTCCCTCCTCCTGGCAGTGCAAGCCAAAACACTACTGCCCCATTCATCTTCGCGACATCATAATGAAGTCCCTGAATCAATTTATAACAAGCAAAGTGCAAAAATCCATTGAAGGAGTCTTGAGGCGGGATGCCTTTCATGCATCTCTCAACAGCACACAAGAGGCACAGCGTCTTCACAGAAACCCAAATCATACCAGAGAAGGGCCTTCTGCTGCATTCACCAGCCTTCAATATTTTTTTCCCTCCCGCCACACTCTCTTTCCTGAAATGATTTTGGGACGAGCAACTACTGAGACCATCTGATTGCTCCTAATGATTCCATCCATGTGCCTCAAAAATCTGTTTGTCAGACTCCCTCTGTGGCTCCCACCTCCACTGGTATAAAGAACGACTCCCTCTGAATGATGGTCAGGCTTTTCATGATCTGACCCCCACTGGCCGTCCCCTCTCCTCTCCTGCCTGTCTCTACAGGCCACACAGGACTACTACTTGCAATTCCCAAACTCATCCTGCTCTCACTCTCTCAGCTTTTAAGCTGTCATAGGCTGTATCCTTTGTTGGGAGTCCCTGGGTGGTGATAATGATTAAGCATCTCTAACAGAAAGGTTGGTAGTTCGAGCCCCTCCAAAGGCATCAAGGAAGAAAGGCCTGGAGACCTGCTTCCAAAAGCTCAGGGCCATGGGAAACCTTACAGAGCATAGCTTATAATGTAACTCGTGGGATCATGGTGACTCGGACTTGGTTCCACAGCAATTGGTTATTTTTTGATACCCTTTATTGGAAAAGCCACCCATCACTTCAAAGTTCAGCTCGCCCTTACCTCCCCCCAAAGCTGTTCCCAAGCCCTCCATCTGGTTTCAGCCTCCTCCTCTGTATGTCTCCTGGACCCTGCTCTATTCTAGCCTGCACCTAGGCTGTGCTGGGACTTTATTTCTCAGCTCTGGCCTTTGCTAGCTCCTGAACTCTTTGGAGACTGGGATTATGTCTTTCACATGCAGTGTTTGGTATACTGTAGAGCCTCAAGAAATACCTGCTTCATTCTGCCTCCTCCAAACCGTGGAAGGATTCAGAGTAAGCTCTCAGGCCCAAAAGGTACATATTTGCAGTGTCTGGAGCAATTTATTTTGGAGTGGTCAGCTAAGAGAAGTGAAGATTAGAAGCAACGTAGGAAATTCGACTTGGCCTCCAGCACCAGCTCTGAGCCAGCTCTGTGATTCACGGCAAGCCACTCTGCCTTGCTCAGCCCCAGTTTTCTCCTTTGTGAAAGGTTAGTGTAAATGTTAAATGTGGTCATCTACTTCACAGTGCTTGGCACCAAAGAAGTACCTTATAACTGGCAAGCTTGGGGTATCTATTGCTGGTTACAACAGGGGGAGCTCTGATGGCACAGTCTGTAGGGAGGTGCACTGTTAACCCAAAGGCCACGCCTCTCTGGAGGTTCAAATCCACCAGCTGCTGTGAGGGAGAAATACAGGCAATCTCCTCTGGCACAATTTATAGCCTTGGAACCCCAATATAGTTAGCTATGAGTCAGTTCCATCTAGAAGGTAATGAATTTAGCAGAACTTTGAGAAGACACAATCAGAAGCCTCTTATATGATTAGAAATATCACTAAAGTTCCCCCTTCATCAGCCCCAGCTGACTGGATCATATATTTATGCAAAGAATGTCAATGCATTTCAGCTGAGATATATGACTGGATGAAGTGAGTGTCCTGTTTTTAAACTTGTATATGCGATTTGTACCATTCACCACGTGAAAATGATGATTATTATATATGCATGATAATAACAGCATTTTTTTTGGTGCCTACTATCTGGAGCTCTGGAGGCCTAGTGGGAAGGGAGTTTGAAAGGTGGCCTGTTTGAATCCACCAGTGACATAAAGATGGGCAATCTCCTCCTGCATGATTTACAGCCTCTGCCAACATGTTGGTACAATTTGAGGATGCACTGAGACAACTCTGGGCATTGTTAAGTGCCTTCCAGGTGTTATGGCCTCCGTTCCAAAACTCCTATGTTGTAGATATTATAGCTATCAGCTTCACTTTCTAGATGATAAAAATGAGGGTTACCTACTGCCATCAAGTCAATTCTGACCCACAGTGACCCAACAGGACAGAACTGAACTGCCTCAGTGGGTTTCCACATCTGTAAATCTTAATGGAAAGAGACTGTCACATCTTTCTCCCAGGTTGTGAGTTTGAACTATTAACCTTATGTTGGATGACAAACACGTAACCTACTATGCTACCAGAGATCCTTAAAACTAAAGTTTAGAGTGGTTCTAGAACTTGCTCAAGATCATTCACTTAGTAAGCAGAGCTTCTAGGACTTAAACTTTCCACTTGGAAGCTTTCTCAAATTTACGCTTGTTCTCATCCCCTACTCTAAATACCTTGTGTTCCTTCCTATTCATTTACCTCATGTCACCAGAAAGAACCAGGAGAGAAGGGGAGGCAAAGCAAAAGCAGACCATCAGGGGGAGGGAGGATGGGCCATCTGG
This sequence comes from Elephantulus edwardii, assembly GCF_000299155.1. NCBI lineage: Eukaryota > Metazoa > Chordata > Mammalia > Macroscelidea > Macroscelididae > Elephantulus > Elephantulus edwardii. The sequence goes on from NW_006400014.1 coordinate 1,314,070, forward strand.
AGGGACAGGCCTAGGCCTTCACACAGTGACCAACTCGGTCCTTGCTGCTCTGCCAGTGATCACTGCGGGCACTGGAAAAGGGAGTAATGGACTCTGACGACATCCGCCCTGCCTGTGGCCAGCCTTCCTGAGAGCCAGAAGCTTTAAAAGTAGCTGCAAAATGCACAGAAAACACAGAAAGCCGCTCAGAAGCACTTCGAGTGCCACGATGACAACCCTGTGTCTTCTGGTGCTCCTTCCCTTTCCCACCTTTCTCACATGTCATTCAGAAGCCAGTATTAAAAACAAAAACCAATCTTCTATCTGGAGTTTTGACTTTCTATAGATGCAGAAGGTCAAGGATATGGACTGAAGCTTAACATCTAGAAGATTCTCACCACTGGCCCAACTGGCAGCATCATGATAGATGGAGAAGAGATTGAGGCTGTTAACAATTTTAGCATGTTCGGCTCCACAATCAACACTCTTAGCACCAGCAGGCAAGGAATCAAAAGATGAATCACATTGGAAAAATCTGCTGTCAGGGACCTCTCCAAAGTACTGAGAAGCAACAATGTCAGTCTAGAGAATAAGGTGTGCCTGATCCAGGCCATGGTCTTTGCAATGCTTGCTGTGCATCAGAGAGGTGGACAATGACTAAGGATGACAGAAGAATCATCAATGCCTTTGAGTTGTGGCGCCAGAGAAGAGTCTTGAACATACCATGGACCACCAAGAAAACATACAGGCCTGTCTTTGGAGAGGGTGAAACCAAGTTTATGCTTGGAGGATTTTGAAGCTCCATCTCACATACTTTGGACTCGAGGCCAGGAAGGACCAGTCCTTGGTGAAGGAACTCATGCTCGGAAAGATGGAGGAACAGTACAGGAGATGAAAACCCCGGATGAGATGGACTGATACAGTAACTGGGGCAATCAATGCAGGTAGGTGTGTCAGAGTCAGTGAGACTGGCTCAGGATAGGGCAGTCTTCAGAGCTATTGTACATAGGGTCACTACAGTAGCAGGAGACTCAACGACACATAAAAACAACATCATCAATATTAGACACAGTGACAATGGATTGAGCAAGCAGAGCTTGTGAGGCTGGTGTGGGGATGTGCATGGTGTAGATGTCCTGTGCAAAGTGCTCTCAAGACACAGAACAACCACAACAACAGATAGAAAAATGCTTTGGTTTTCTCACCTGTAAGGTCATATGTTAAATTGCACAATTGTGAAAGTGGCGGGGACAAAAGAATTGAGACTAAATGAAACGGCTATCCGAAAATCCAACACCCAACCCACTGATCTTGAGCTGATTCTGACTCATTGTGTCCCTCCATTGAGTGTCTGTAGCTCCAACTGGTAATGGAAGCATAGACATAATGGGAATGTCTAACTTTCACTGGTACAGCAGCTGGTGGATTGGAACAGCTGACCAGACACGTAACCTTCCGCCTTGAGTCCAGAGACTATATTTAGTACTAAGAGAAGAATCTTAAAAATATTATTTGAAAGTAATTTAGGAAGTCCCCCCTCCCTTTTTCAGGCATAACATTTACACAGAAACACAGAAACAGGAGGTCAAATGTTCAGCTTGACACCACCCTGGTGACCCGGTGCAGGATAGGGCACGGTACAGATCTGCCGTTCAAAGGGTTGGTAAGAGTCACAGTCGACTTGATGGCACTTAACAACAATAACAATCACAAGCTTGACCAGCTTGCATACAAGGAACACACCTTGATGAAGAGACAAAAATGTACTTTTGTTTTTAAATAATTTTCCATGCTTCGGTCAAAAACCACCGGATAACAAAAAACATTATGTACAAAATTTGCTTTAAGTTCTGTTAACAGGCAAATGCTGAAAAAGGAAACAAAGCAACGACATCTAATAATGAGCTTCAAGGTGAGTTGTTCGGTGTTGTCGAATCAAGTAAGACTCATCATGACCCCCTATAAACAACAAATCTTAATCCTGCTCTATCCTGTGCCATCTTTACCATCTCTGGTACATGTGACCCCATTGCTGCAGTCACTGTGTCAATCTATCTGGTTGAGGGCCTTTCTCTCTTTTGTTGACCCTTCAACCTTTTCATGCATGATGTCCCTTTCCAAGGAACAGCCCCTCTTACTAACATGCTTGAAGTATGTGAGATGAAGCTTTGCCATCCCAGCCTCTGAGGACCACCCTTGTTGCACTTTCTCCAAAACATGTCTGTTTGAGATGCTTTCTTTTTAACAGAGCAGGTATGCAATTAGAGCTCTGGTGGCCTAGTGGAAAGAAGCTGCACTGCAATCCCAAAGGCACAGGATTTGAGGCCACCAGCTGCTCCACGGGAGAAGGATGGGCAATCTCCTCTTGTACGATTAACTGCCTCTGAAAACCAGCTGGAGGGTCAGCTATGAGTCAGTTTTGACTCTACACTATACAACAACAACAGCAGGTTTGCAATTAATTACCACAAGCCAGCTGCCTTGGAGTTGACTCTAACCCACATGTGTTTCACAGTGGACCTGCGCTTCACAGGGCTCTCATTAGCTGACTTTTCAGAAGTAGATCCTCAGACCTTTCTTTCAACATTTTAAGTGAACTCCAACTTGTAACTGTAACATTAGCAGCTGAGGATGGTAACCGTGTGCACCAAGGAGGGGGTCCTTGTTTCTGTAGCTCTTCTAAACGCCTCTATTTCCTTGGCTTCCTTTCTAAGGGTAGGGAATGCTGCTCTGTTCTCCTTCCTCTCACTCCCATCCTTCCCACTTACTGTGATCACAGCTTCCTTCCTCCGGAACTCTGACCACACTGCCCTCAACCCTCCTGATTTTGGGGGTAGAGCCACAAGAGGAAATGAAGTGCTTCTTTTTCAAGGCTGCGACAGCAACAGATCATGGTGAAACCTCAGCTTACAGAGTGAGTGTACCTCAGCTAAACTTTAATTAGCTAATAAAACTGTGCGGGAAGTGAGGTGTCCCCAAACCCCGAGTTTCATCTGGTTCCAGGGACACCGGCTCCCCTCTTTATTATTAAGACTCAAAAGCACAACTGGTGGTTTAGCACATGGCACACATGGCTTGCTTCCACCAAATGCACAGTTTGCTGATTGGAAACCAGATAGAACCCAAGACCTGTGTGGCCTCTCTTTGAGAATAACAAAAAGGCCAATGGTTCAGCTGACAAAAGGCGATGTAAATGTCTGTAAGTTAGATGCCAACAAAGTGATTATAAAATTAAGAACAAGTATTTGGGCCTTGCTCTCTAACCACATGTTATTTTTCACAAGACATCTCAGGGAAGGTTTCATTAGTATAATGGAATTGATGTTGCCAAGTGCATCTGAAGTTAGTGAAGGGCTCAGCCATCCTCAGTTACACCCAGTGTGCCACCAACAGATAGACAGAATGCTTGGAGAAGGTCCCAGGAAGCGTGAATGGCTGTGCCTGTCACCTGCACGGTGGTAGGACCTAGGAGAGCGTTCTGCCAGAGTAGTAACTTTTTTCAGGTGCAGAAGTTGGGACAGCTCTGGAAGAGGTACTAAATGTACAAAACACCTTTGCCCCATAGCTAAAGGCAGTTGTAGACAATGAAAGATAAAGTGGAAAGCTTTCATAGACCACAATTTTTACACCATTACCTCTTCTGTGTTAAAAAAGAAGACAGCAAACCCTTAAATATAACATCAGCAATGATTTTCTTTTCATTCAAGAAACTGTTTCCTTTTGATTCTGATGTTTTAAAAAACCCAAACAAAATAAGCAAAACCTCAATGATTACAACCTTCTAACTGTCACTAAAGATTAAGACATTACAAAGAAAATGTATTATGGTTACGATGATTCATCTGTCTTAACTTCTGCTCTTACTTTGTACTTTATTAGAAAATCTTTTGACTCTGCCCCTAAATAAAACTGTAGAGTGGTGATTGTCAAATTCTCTGGGATCTGGACTCCTGGATGCTCTTAAGAGCCCTTAAAAGCTTTTGCTGATTTGGCTTACACGGCAATGGTTTAAAGAGAATAACATTATTGTACATTAACAAAGAATTATATGAAAAATAAGTATATTTTCAACAGCAAAACTATGAATGCCAGCATTTTATATTTTTAAAAGTTCTTTAATGTCTGACTTAATAGAAAACAGTTGGATTCACATATGTACTTCTGTCTTGAAGTCTGTGCAGTCTAGCTTTATATAAATATAGAGCTGGAATAGAGAAGAGTGTGTGAATAACTTTTTAAAATAATTTTGAACACTCTTCTTTGATACGAAAATTCAACAAGAGGTAGTTTGTTAACAATTGGCCGCAATTTGGATCCTAAACCCTGGAAACTTTTTCTACTTTGCTATTTTTGAATGAACTGGCATATTTTGTACCTCAAATGAATCTCTTATGCATGCATCCTTTTGTAACACAATGCATTGGGTATTTGGAAACTACTGGTTCACTGAGGTATGCTGCTCTTCCAGATGCTGACACATTTCATTGTATAATATCAAATAATCACATTCATGAATCACTGCCCACATCATTCATGAATATCAATACCATCTAAGTATTAGCAGGATGTCAAGCTTATGGTATCGGAAACAAGATTTCCAAAATTCTGATTTTTGCCTGAAAACACAAATTTACTGTCAATAAGTGCTATCACTTGTTTTTCTTGAAATGACAGGTTCACTTCAATCACCTATAAGAGAATGTATGAGGTACGAGATATAGTCACTTAAAGCGGGAATAACCACAATCATTTCATTAAGTAAACTGGTATTCTACTATAAAAGCAGTGAGGGTAGCTCTTAACAATGGCACAAATATTCTTTCCTGAAGATAAACATCTGCAACAATGAATGAATGAAAACCCAAAATCTCTGTAAATGTTCACTAAAACTAATAAAATTTAATAATAATTTTTTTTAAAAAGATAAACATCACATATTGGTATGGAGCAAAGGTGCTTTATACATACTTCCCATTTTGTCATAAAGAGTACTAAACACACATGGACTCAAGGGTCAACATTTAATAAACATAGTAGTACATATTGCTTCAAGAATACTCTTAAATGAAATGGACTTTTTTTAATAGCAACTATATAGCAGTGAAGGATACAATGACAACCAGTCCAGTTTGGGGCCACTACTTTCTTTGTGCTAAGTCAATTGTTATTTTACCCACTCTATTGTTTCTGGAGGAACACTGAAAAAGGCACATACCATCTTAGTATTGTTACTTCATTATTGTTTTCATTCTCTCTTTCTCAGGATCCTATAAAGTGCCTTTGGGATTCCCAAGGGTCCATGGATCTCACTTTGAGGAGCGCTGCTGTAGAGGATAGTACTTATATAAATCCGAATACTTTTTAACTTGCTCAATGCTTATGCCTCTGTGGGGTTCAATCCAAGATTGAAACGGTTTATTTCTGTTTCGACCCTCCTTCATTCTGCCTTAACCCCAGTCCCCCCAAAAAAACATTGTGGTAATTCAACATAAACAGTGTAGGTGGAACAAAGAAATTGCACTACTCCTGATTTCATCAGCATTTTTCTCCCTAACAAAGAAAGCTATAGCTGGTCACAAACTTACTGGGAATGAGTTGTAGGAATTATGACATGTTCAGCCCTCCACCATCTAACCCAACTCCCAACCCTCCTTAACCTTTCACTTAGGGGTATTTCCTATGTCCTCAGAAATAATTGGATGTCCTAATTCACCACATGCAAATGAATACTCCCCTGAAGAGACCTTATTATAATTTCCAGCCCTTGATGTGTCTACACAATCCCCTATAGTTCTTAACTTCTTGCTTTCTAACTTCTGTTTAGCGATGCACTACTTTTGTCAATGTGGTATAGCATCAATTAGTAACACAGTTGTGTTTATTAGGTCTCCCCAGAGCCTCAGGAAAGCAGCTTTGTATTTATTAATGACTACACAGAGCACTACTATTTTTCAATAGCATTTAAAAATGAGCAAGTTATTGAGGACGAACTATAAAAGAACTTCAAATTTCAAAGGCAAACAAAAAAAAAAAGAAAACATTATTTCAAGTTACCCATAACACTTGCACGGTTCATTTTATTTTAAATTTACTATTAAGAGATAGAGTGGGGGGCGGGGGGAGCGGATCAAATGCAGACTACCCTTCCTGTTGTACTTCTGGCGCTCTGAAGCATACACTAGCAGCGTTACAGCACTGAGGCACAGATCTGGTGATTAATCAAGAGCTGGTTTAACAGGTCCAAATTTCATTATCACACACACCTGTTAAGTAATGCACGCCTGATTCAGCAGAAATCCACCCACAAAGTTAATTTTTAAAAAAAAGAAAAATAAGAACGCAAGGGGGGAGGCATAGCATCACAAACTTGGGTTCAGACTCACACAGTCAAGCCCAATTGAAATTGGACCAATTTCTATGATGTTATTTGGCTGAGAAACCCCTGCACTCTGTGAGGTGGTTAGAAGCTGCCCACAGGGGAAACAAGGAAACCATGTAGGCCCACCCAGACCTCCTGTGACGAATCTCTCCTAACTAAACGTAAAGTGAGATGGGGCACAATTTCTCATCTGCTGTGCTTTTCTATTCCTGGTCACTTATGAAATGAAGACGCTGATCTGCAAAAAATCACTTTGCATTCATGAAAAGAGCTCTGGGAGCGCCCCCTGAGGTTCTGGCCATGAGGCAGAAGCATACCTCCGTGCACTTCCTTTGTCTTGTGCTCCCTCTTTGATGTGCAACTCACTGGTGGAGTAAGCTGCGATCGCTTTGATGTTGAACTTCTAGACTTTATTGTTACTAGCATGCCTACAAGGAAAGCTGTCAGTCATTTCTTACATCTGAACAACCATGTTTCTTTACGGCACCTCTTTTACAAGCATCAATCCTTAAATACATGTTTTCACATTCCTGCTGATTACCACACTGTCCTTGGTGGGGTAGGGGTGGGGGGGTGTGCTGTGCTTAAATAGAACTACAGCACCCACATTTTCTGTAAACACCCTGAGGCGTCATCAGATGGCTGCTAACCAACTTTCTTCAACAAGAGAAGCCCGAGTGCAAAACATATTTCTAGCAAATGAAAACATTCTGAAAATACTCAAGTCATCTTTACAGTCAAAATGAGTAGTTTAGCCCAAGCAGTCATTGAAATGACACAGAAACTTCCATGCCACTTCAAAAGCCATTGCGAACCCAAAAGCAGCAGGGGGCTTGGAGAGTCTGCCAAAGACTGAGAGACATCTTAACTCATTTTAAACAAGTTAGTTTCTCTGCACTGGAGAAAGCAATCACTTTGTTGCTCCATAATTCTGCCTGTGATAGAAACATGGCTTTTGCAATACATTTCCACCAAACCAATTGTTTGTTTAAACAATATCATTTTCAGAAGGTGCTTTCTAATGAATGCAGCGTTAGCTCAAGGAAGAGGTTTTCTCAGAATCTTCCCTCTCAGGTAATCATGGGTACCAAATAAACGTGTGTACAATGTGGGTACAATGTCTCCAATAATTTACAAGCACCTGCCACACAGGCAATAAGCTAATCTTTAAGATCTCTGTTGAGAAAGTCACAGTGCTAATTTAATTTGCCAGCTCCCGGATCAGATACAGTCACCCCACCCCACCCCCAACTCAACTCCCTTATCACTTTTCAAACTGCTGGATATTATCAGACTTCATGGGGAAGAATCCACACAAAAAGGAAATAAAGTTGAGGGGCTTACATCACACAGGTTTATAATGAGCTGATATCAGTCTGAATAAATGTCTCAGTGAAATACATGTTCTTATGGATAAACCACCAAACCAAAGCTACTACTGTCAAGTTGATTGTGACTCACATAGACCGGAGATGGGAAAGAATGGAACTGTCCTCATGCCGTTTCCAAGGCTGTGAGTCTTAGGGAAGCAGACTGCTACATCTGGAGGCACTGACTAGTTCGCACAACTGACCTTTCATGTAGCAGCCCAGTGGCAGCACCAGGACTCCTCCTTGTTCTTACAGATAGCAAGTTTCAAAGGAGGAAGTGAAAGGCTATTTTTCATGATAAGTTTTAGTGTTGTTACCTTCATTTTATGGACTGGCAACCCAAGACACACAGTGTTTCTGCTTGCTAATAAACTGCAAAAACAAAACAACCACCACCAAAAAAACCCAATCCCAAACCCCACTCAAAACACTAGGAGACTCTCTATTTGCTTGCGTTTCTGGTCTGGAATATCTGGTAAGGAATAAATTCACTGTGGTACAGAATGGTTAAGGCTAATCCAGGAGTTTAATTTTTAAGCAGCCTTCCCCACCTCCAACCTCCTTAATTTTAACTCAACCATCAAAAGTGGAAAAGGCTGTAGGCTAGAACTTAATAAATAAGGTATGACTGTAATTTACCAGAACTAAGTCTGGGTACATTTATTATCTATATCAATGAAAGCACGCTTATCCTAAACTTTATTTAAACAGCTGGCATAAAGTAATGTCCTCTTTCTACCGTACATTTTGACAGCAAAAGGAACTGATTAGCTGATTGCAGGGTGTAGTGTAATGAAGGGATTTAGACACGGAAAAAGGAAACCAGAAGGTGTTTGCTTCTTCCAAGTGCTGAAGAAGAAACCAGACTGATTCTGTTTCATGAGAAACATTTTCTTAGAATGATGGAGTTAAGAAAGATATTGAGGGATACCTATTCCAGTCTTCTGACTTTATAAATCACGAACCTGAGCAATTCTGGTAACCTGGCAAAAACTGATTTAGTAGATCTGAGACCAGAACTTCCACTTTCTCCACCCTATGAAATGCTCCACCCACCATCAGCTAAAAAAAAGAAAATCCAAAAAAAAGAAAAAAAAATCCTTGGATTCAGTTCCTAGATTCTCCCCTCTGAGGCCATAGGCATTTCTAAGCCATCACATCATGTTTTATGTCAGTCCAGGTCTTGTTACTATTTGTGTTTGTCTAGTTCATTTATGTTTGCGTGAGTACATCAATCTCTCACCACCAGAAGGAACACTCTCAGACACCAGAGACTAAGTCTCTGGATAGCATTCACTGCTTAGCCCACAGTCCCACATCCTATCTGTCAAAGAAATGGACATGTATCGCCAGGTTCCAGAAAACAAAGGAGTTGGGACTGTTGTACAGAGAGGTGCAGGTTCTCCTACTCCACGTCATCGAAAGCAATTCCAGTTGTATCTGTTCATCAGATCAGATGCTAAGCTCCATGAAGGCAGGGGTGTGCCGGTCTTGTTCCGGCTTCTACAACTCCAATGTGCTTATTACATTACACGACACAGGACATGGGATCAGTGCTTGAGATGCCATCTTGTAAACAGGGAGCATGGACAAGCCTGCTGGGCACTAAAACCTTTACTTTGTTGCTGAAAAAAGCTACAGAGAAAAGACATCACTGTTTCCACGCAGCTGTCCCTGACTCCCGTGGCACAATTCCCACTCTACCGTCACACAGTGGGCATGATCATGGGAAGAAGACCAAGCCCCATGCACATAAAGGGTGAGAATGCAACCTGTCTTTGTCACATGCAGAAAATGAGACCTCACCAGCAAAGTGTCATATGTGTTTGAACAGAATCACAAGTGCCTTCAGCATGAAAATAGCCTTGGATCTCCCTCCTGTTTGGTCCATGTAGGATTAAAGATTTACACTCTACTCACATGTTGGCTAAAAGTTGGGCTGATATTACGAGGAGGGTCTCTGGGTGGTACAAGCAGCTAAGATGCTCATCTGGTGACGGAAAGTTACCCAGGTTAAATCCACACACAAGTGCCTCAGAAGAAAGGCCTGGTGATCCCTTCTGAAAAACCAGCCAGTGAGACCAGGACTCAGCAGGGATCTACTCTGACACACGTGGGGCTGCCAGGAGTTTCAGCAAGTGGTTTCCAAGTAACCAGAAGATCACCTGCAGAGGGTTGATAACAGCTAAAGCCAGACAGAAGAAATTAGTCTGGCATTCCTCCACTCTCAAAAGGGACCCAAGAGGGCAGAAAGGAAGCTAACGCTCACCCTAATTTCCTTTTCCAAGATTCACTTTCCTTGCTACTGAGAGGAGACCAGAGTAGTGTAGTGCTCCTAAAGCCTGGCTGACTGACCCTCACAATCGCCAGAGGAGCTTTTGAGAAAACAGGCTCCCTGTGCTCGTCCCAGACTACAGGAATTAAAATCCACGTGGGTGGTGATGGGGAGCAGAAATTAATTTTGTAAATACATCTCAACTGCTTGTGAAGATCAGCAATGTATGAAAACGCTGCAGGACAGGAGGTCTCCCTGGCGAGGACAGAGTCTTCTTACATAGTGAGGGCAGAGAGCCACCTGGACTTCTCAGACACTTCTGTAATATCCACATCACCGAGCCCCACCCGGTATTTGTGAATCAGACTCTCTTGAGGATGGACCAAGTTATCTGGCTTTTTTTTTTTAAATTAAATCCATCAAACAACAAAAAACTAGGCTTGTGTTTCAGAACCTCTGTTGGCATAATACTTTAGAGTTCTCTCAGATTATCTGGACACAAACCACATTCTTATTTATAAGGTTTGGCCATGTCCAATGATATTAACATGTCATGGAAATTGTTTTTTGGTCGCCAAATCTCCTTTGTTTAACGAAACATGCAGCTTGACAAAACTGTAAACCTGTTAGCACAGTATCTTTTGGGGATTGTGCAGAGAAATTTTATTCCACATTGCATGCCTGATTGCAACAAATCCTAAATCCTGTTGACAAAACCTTTCTAGATCAGAGTGGTAAGGCTTCCTGCCCAAGGCTGGAGCCTTGCTCCACACATTCTCCCCTGTCCACCCAGCTCAATATTTTCAAAGCAGTCTTCTCTGGTTAAGTGTGACTCCCAATTCCTCAGCGCATTTTTAATTGCTGATTCATGGCTTGAGACATACGATTGGGAGGAAGATGTCTCAGCTCTGTCATAAAAGCACACAGGTAGGCGGCAACTGAATAACCCAGCACACAGTAGGCACTTAAAAAGCATTTACTGAAACACATTTATTTAATCATTTATGGCCAATGTCCTACAAAATATGTGATGTGAGAAAGACAAGTAAGTTGAAGGGATGGAGAGGGTAGTAGGGGGAGGACACCAACAACAGCTGAAAAATGAAAACAACATTCTGTGGAAAAGAAAACACTTCTCATGTGGTGACAGAATCACACTTCTGGGTGGTGCAATTTGAAAAACAGTTTGCTTCGAGAGCTGATCTGAAACTTAACCACAAGCCTTTACTTCTGAACCCCTGTCTTATCTCTGTGATGGAAAGGTCTAACAACAGGTTTTCCTGGCCCTTTTCTTTTCCTTCTTTGTTTTTTTCATGAAAAGATGAGATTTCATTTTTCTAGAAGGACAAACCGAGCGCTGTGACCCTTTGAATTCCTGGCGCTGACTTATCACTATGACTTTCCTGGTTACTCTGGACTTGCCCTCTTGAGCAATGCTCAATTCATGGAAACGTGCATCCTCACACTTCTGTGCAGCACCACCACCAAATGGCATGTCAGGAAAGAGGGAAACAAATGCCAGTTGCTGGGAGTCCAACACAGACTCACAGAAATGAGACTGCTTTATGAACATGCCACACTCAGACCCAAACCAAAGCCACTGCTGTCCAGTCGATGCTGACTCAAAGGGATCATCATGTTGCCAAGGCCATCAATCTTCACGAGAGGAGGCCAGCTCGTCTTTCCCCCACTGAGCAATTGGTAGGTTTGAACTACCAACCTTGAGGTTACCAGCCCAACATAAAACACACTGCATCACCACGGCTCCTTTCACACTTGATAAACCACCAAAATAGAAACTTATACTTGGCTTGCAACTATTTATCCAAAAAAATTTACCTGGCTTGCTTCTTTTTCAGGTAGTGTAGGTAGTGTTTTGAATCATAAATCTTAATGCTTTAAAAATCGATATATGCTATATTCCATATTTTTAGGCCAATTATATGTATATATTCAGTTGAACCAAATGACCTACCCACATATCTTCTGAGAGCAAAGGTTAACAATATTTCCATCCATGTTTAAATTTCTCTTGTTTAATGTAGAGCTATGGGAATTTTGTGGTGTGGGTTTACCTCTACCCCCATCCCTGAAAGCTCTCTATTTTTTGAAGACAGGGGGAAGTATAAAACAAAAGCTCTGGATTTCAGAAGAAGAAAATTCCGAGTTGGTTAAAAAAAAACCTGACAAGTTTTGCTTTAAATACATCTATGACAGTACAGGGAAAGAATTAGGGAACACTGGGGACCTAGCGAGTGAGGAGTTGCTTTGCTGGTCCCAGGGAAGGCAGTTTGGATTCAACAGCTTCTCCTAGGAAGAAAGATGGGCAATCTCTTTTCATGGGATTGAAAGCCTCTGCAAACTTGCTGGAGGGTCAGCTATGAGCTGGTTCTGATTCCTTGGCAATGACTGACTCTGACTTATGAGGACAGAATTAAGGTACAAACTTTGAGAAAAAAAATATAAGGATTATGGAATAATTAATAATAGTTATCTACTCACAAATCAAACTTAATTTATACTAGTACAGAGTCAAAAAGGGTTCCATAAATCAGCTTTGATTTACCTTAAAATAAGTTTTAAAAAACCCCTACCTTTATTTCTTCCAAGTACACGTTTAAGGTCTACTATCTCTCACACAGTTGTATTCCTAATTAAATATGCAAAACAATCAATGGCACTTTGGAATCTTCATGTAGAATGACCAAAAGCCACTGAGAAAGTAACTTCAACCTTTGACCTTCTCCACTAGCCTGATGGGAAATTCTCTGGCACAATTCTAACTTTTAGCTTTTCATGAGTCAGTAACCACTAGAGGGCAGCCTTATCTCAGATCTGACACTGCAAAGAAACATCACAAAGCCTCTATGGTTCTTTTAATTATTTTTGCAACATCTTTGATTTTCCTGAATGTCTAATATCAACTTCAGCTGAACGATAAACATTCCTCAACAGGGTAAAATTCCACTTGTACAAGTTACAATGATATCACAAAGGCTTGTTGTAGGCTCAAGAAAAAAGCTTAGTTTCTCTCAAAAATTTTAACGAAACTTTTTTTCATTAAGTCGTCTTTCTTTCTATGAGGTGGTGTGTTATGGGCCAAGTCTGTCGAATCTTAAGTAGTTCTGGGCTTCCATTTCACCACCAAAAATATTTCATGCAAGTCTAGTCAAATGGAAGTATTTTTTGGGGAAGGAACTGACAAAGTGATGGGAAGAGAGAAAATCTCAGCATAAAAAAAAAAATCAAATGAACTATTAGCTATGTGCAAGGCAGAATTGAAAGGGACAGAAGAAATAAAGGGTTATAGAGGAGTAGGGGTGTGTGTGTTATTCGTTGTTAGTTAGCATTGAGTTTAGCTCTAACTCACAGCCTTCTTATGTAGAACAGAATTAAGTATTGCCTAGTCCTGTACTATCCATGATCTTTGATATGTTTGAGTCTATTGTTAAGCCAATCCATCTCACCGGGAATCTTATTTTTACTGCCCCCTACTTTGTACATTTCAGTAAGTTAGATGTTAATAGTTTTTCAAATAACTGGCAATCTTTTTTTTTTTTCAAAGGCATTAAATGAGCCCCAAAGGAAAGATTAGAATGAAAAGATTAAAAAATACAAAGGAGATTTGTGCTTGATATACTGTGTAAAAAATATAAATCCCCAAACCAACCTAATTTAGGGTAGAATAAGCTATTTTAAGATAATGAGTTCCCCATCATTCGGAGTGTTCAAGTATAACCAGACAAATATTTGGCACGGCTGCTAGACGACCCAAAATGTCAATAAGATAGACACTCTTCTGAATGTTTAAGGTTTCTTCCTTGTCCAAGAATTTGTGAAATAATGGGCATTTGCCTATTTGTTTTCAGATAAACCTACCTCATTCTAGCAGTTGGAGAAGTACTCACCAAATAAAATCCAAGCATTTATGTCTCTACTTGGAAACTTTTACAAACCAAAAAGACCTCTGCACTCAAGCGGAGTTCAACTCATAGATAAGAACTGACCTGTAGGGTTTCCAATGCTATAAGTTTTTTTAGAAACAGACTACATCATCTTTCTGCATGAGAATGACTGGTGGGTTCAAATTGCCAAACTTCTGGTTAGCAACCAAACACTTAATCATTGTATTACAAGGTTATATTGGTGATTTTTTTCCCAAGGTCAATGATTTCTCAAGAATAAGAATCTGACTACAATCATGCTCCTGTCACCGATAAGAATAGGACAGACTCAAGAGCACAAAGGTGCTATTACATGATAGCATTTTAACATTAGAAGATGCATTTGTGAATATTCTCTTTGCCCAAAGACAAACGGTTCACATGGATAAATCTTCAGTTCACTTCTATCATCATGGAGAAGGCGGCTTACATAGGTTTTGTGCACTTCATGGTTTCCTGTACTCTTTAGGAAAGTAATGCTTACGTTTCATCCAGATCCTCTTAAAATATGAGACCTTCATGAAAATCATGGATTAAGAAAGCTAATGATAAGCAAATAACAATAACCCCATTTGAATCGAGCTGATTTTATTAAATAGTAATTTAAAGATATGCTCAGCAAAGCATTACATAACTGAATCCATTTCCCTCCCTTAAAAACGCCGGAGTTATTCCACTAACTGGAGATAAAAAAGTTGTATCTAGGGTATTTCCCCATCATCCACCAGGGGTGGTAACAGGAAGGCAGCATAAATTGGGGGCCTACTCCTCACTTAACATCCAGGAACCTCAGTTTCTTCAACTGAAAAAAATAGGGCCACAGCTGTAGTAAAGACTTTTCTGAGAGGATGAAATGAAGCAAATGTCTATATACTATGAAATGCAAAATAAGTGCCAAGTAACATCATCCCTTCATTTATTAATGAAATGCCTAGTAAACCTCAGGACTAAAAAACCAAAGCAAAACAAAACAAAAAACAAACACAACCCACTAACCCGCCAACAACTCAACAACCCCACATAGCCAACTTAGGAAGTAAACAACTTATTCCTTTCTGTAACTACAGGGACAAAGGTTTAAAAGTTACCATAGCACCTTCCCATAATATAATGAACTCTAACAAATTTCACTTAAATATAAATGCCCCGAAACAAAATATTTCAGCTGCATTCTCCCATTTTGCCCATTGGCAGGATATGGCATTATTGATCTGTTTAGTTCTCTTATCTCCAGACATAATACTCTGACAATCCACACAGACAGCATGTCCTACCATGTTACATACAATACCGACAGACACAAAAAGTCTGATTAGGCATCTCTCAGTTCATGACTCAAAAGGCCAGGGTAGAAAGGAAATACGGACAGTGGAGGACTGAGACGGGAGAGAGAGACCTTTTAAGTCATTCCTGAAAGGGTCAATGTGTGTGGCCTTTCCTAATATTAAATGTCAGGTCACACCTGAGTTGTCACTGTGGACCTCTCCAATTCTTTTTCCCTTCCCTTTAAGAGAGAAACAGAAACACAGTTACCGAGTAGGAGTATCTAATTATGGTTTTTAATGTTACCAAAGTGAAATACACTGAGTAAAACAGCCTTGACTTCTTAGTAATAAATACAGGCAAACATTTAAAATGCAGGCAGGAAACATTTCTATGACAAAGTACTCTTTTGAGATTCCTTTCATACAGAGACTCACCTAGAAGAAGGGAGACAGTTAAAGAATACTGAACTTCTCATCTACCTCTGCAAACTGATTAAACTACCCATCGATGCAGTAATTTATTATCTGTAGTTGGCAATGAATGGTCATTTTAAAAATACTTTCTTAGGCACTGCAGAACAAGTTACAAAGTAGCTGAGAGCTATTGCAGGTGCTTTGCAATTATCTACTGCCTCATCTCATCCCATTCACAGGCAGACCCTGGGTTGCTAAGGAGATCAGTGCCTAACTGTGTCCTTAAGAGTCGTAGGTAAATCAGAACAGGTGCATACATGTTCTTATTTCGTCTTACCTTAGTGCAAGAAAAGGCTCAAGCCTTTTGAGTGATTTAAAAGGAGCATATGCAGGAGCTGAAGACGCTTGTGATCATGAATTGCTGGGAGTGAGGGCATACTGACACAACGTTAAAGGGCAACTAGAAACTGTGCCAAGTCCCTGTTCTCTAACAGGGGACTGCGTGTTGTGATTCACTGGCTAGGAGGGAACACTGTGAGAAAAAGCAGGCAAGTGAAAGCTACTGATATATTTACTGGGAATGTAAGGATACTATGACTTAAATCGCATACGTTGTATTTTTTTAAAAAGAACAATTTAAAAATTAAAAACTGGGAAAGGTTACATAAATTATGTGGTACTTAGTTAACAGTAATGCATCATACTTGGACATGAAGCTAGTTTGCATTTTGAGGGAAATGAGAAATAGAGAAATTTAGGAGTATGTGCATTAAAATACTGCTTTAAAAATATTCTTTATTTTACCAAGTGTCCAGACTCCCCTGTTTCCTTGGATAAACGGATTTAGAAGTCCTGTCTTTTTAATACTTGACCACCTCTCACCTTTACTGGGCGCTCTGCTTTGTGCTGGTGGCAAAGAGGGTTTCTCCTCTTTTCAAATCTCACCTATCACCTTTCTCCAACCTTATCCATCAATGGTCACAAACGGGACAAACTATCTAGCAAATAAATAACCCTAAAGCAGTTCTCAAATCAAGATGTGGAACAAAACTCAGATGTCAAAGGACAAGGCCAAATGCTTAACAACTCTAAAACCACATTATTATTATTAGGGTGGGAAATACTGTACAAGCCACCAACACATGCAGGCTTTTCAGTGTTACGGTGCCTTGTACATGCACATGAACTGTGTGGAAACGACCACTGGATATACACGTCTTTCCAGCCTCCTTGCACGCTTATAAAGCAGCCCTGGTGGTACCGTGTTTAAAGTGGTTGGTAGGGAGACAGAACCACCAGTCACCCTGCAGTTGGCGTCCTTACAGATTTACAACCTTACAAACTGTACCGAGGCAGCTCTCCTCTGTCCTGCAGGGTCGCTGAGTCACAATGGGCCCGACAGCAGTGGGACTGGGTGGGCCACTCTCTTAACTCCACTGGTGTGAACATGGGCTGACACACTCACATTCAGCAGCGGCCTCTCTACTGAAACAGAGGAAGCTCTTGTCTTTCCTTTAAGCAGTCGGCCACCCGGTGACATCTGGCCCATGCACTTTTATGATGAGCAAAAACAAGTGTTCCCCTCATTATGGTTTTTATCGCTGGCTCTTTCTGTGTGCCTGAGAAACGATCTGAGTGGTCTTGGAATCTGATTGTTAATGACACAGAAACAAAACTGAAGGATGAGGCTAGAGCTGCTCAAATGAAGATTTATTACTTTTAAGCATGAAACCACTTGAAGACTGAACTTAATTGACAACTAATGCAAAGGAAGGATTTTCTTCTTTGGTGAGTTCAAAAGGCCTGATTTAATGATGTTTCAAAAACCTAAGTAAATCAGCCAACAAAGAGAATGTTTCTCTTTTATGGTGGCGTGTCCTCTCCTCCCTTTGTCCACATGCATCCACATATCAAAAACCTATCATGTAAAGAGCGTCTCTGCTTTGCATGAAAAGTCCAATTATCCAAACTCCCTTACATATGGAACCAATTTAACTGCTACAACTCAGAGGCAGTAAGGGAAGTATTTAATATGACATTAGGTCCCTGTTTGTCTTTTTTATTCCCCTTTAAAATCTGATATGGGACCATTTATAGCAGTCCTCACAAACTATTTTTCTTTAGTTTAAATTTGAAGCAAAAGAAGAGAACCCCATTAAAACACAGGAGGTTACTATACTGGAAATGGAATATTCTGTTTAGATGTCTTCTATTTGTTTTTTTTTTTTTTCCTGCTGGGGCAGCTGAACTTAAAGAAAAATTGTACTGCTGGTACTTTCAAGCTACTTTTCTCAAAGGATAATAGTACGAATCTATTGTTCTATAGCAGCCAGAGGTCACTCCATGACAGATGACCGAGCCTGGGAGCTTTCCAGTGGAGGTGGTGGTAGTGTGATTGTTACGGCACCATTACAGGGTCAAACTTGACTTTCTATTAGAACTACATAAGCAAAGGAGGCCTATTTACTGGGGAACAGAAAAAGGGAAATGAAAATATAAAATGTATTTTCTTTATTGTTTGGAGGTTACTGTTCAATTAAGGGAATTGCAATTTAAAATTTCTTCAATATCGAACCAACACAAACGAGAATAAGCTAAAATGAATAAGGGCCGATATCATCCTTTCCCCAAAGACATACACACATCAATTTCATAACTTAAAAAGGGGGAGGGGAGAAGCAAAGACCTTAACTGAAAAGCTGTTCTAGTCGTTTTGCACGAAAAGACTAAGAAAATATAGGAAGCAGCATAAAAGTTCTGGTAAAAGTAGGAGGGAAAAATGTATTTTACAGCAGTCGGTAGTACTTTTCAAAATGATTTTGAGTGCTGAATAGCGTGGATCATAGATAGATCTCCTCTCTATTCCAGTATCTGTTGCTTATTCTAAAAATGACTAAATCTTATTTCCTGCATACCACAGGGGAAAAGATGCACAATTTGCTATGGGACCATAGTATAGAAAGATTTCCTCTCTCGCAGCTCATCTCAGCGAACAGTGGGTTTCGGCCTGTTAATTATTAATAAAAGAGATGCCACCCAATCTCAAGTGAAGAGAGGGGAAGCTCGGTGATCGAAAGCAGACCGAGCAGAGATAGCTCCCCGGGCGTCCTTCTTCCCGGCTGGTAACAAAACCCGTCCACCTAAGCCAGCAGTCAGCGCGCGTTGGCGGCTCGGGCGGGCGGGCAGCACCGCAGGAGAGTCTGGGTCTGCGGAAAGGCTGCGCATTAGGGGAGTCGCGTCCTCGGCGGACAGATGGGCCCTAAATCCCCACGCCGGCGGCCGGGCCTCCGAAGCGGCTCGTGTAGATTATCCGCCGGGAACCCGCCGGGCATCACCGGGCAGCGCGCTCCCGGGCTGTTTGCCGGAGTCCTCAGAACGTGTCCCCGTCTCATTTTGGCGGCACAGACTACTTGCTCACACCTCTCAACTTTTACTTTCCTATCAGGAACTGCCCCGACTTGCCAGGGCTTCCTCTCCTCTTCACCTGGGGGTAACAGTCCCCCCTGTCACCTGCCCGCTATAGGGGTCCAGGGCCGGGGAGGGCCGGGAGAAGGGAGGTGTCCTCTCGCACAGCTGTCTGAGACTGACCGGTGCACCCCGCCTTGTCCGCCAATCCCCGGGGCACCGGAGTTCTGTTCCCCAGCCACCTCCAAGCCGGAGGAGCAAGTGAAGCGGCGCTGCGGCTGCGGGCGGGCGCTCAGGCGCTTTGGCACACTCGCCGCGCCTGCCTCGCTCGGGCCCGGGAGCTTTCGAAGTGGCCGCGGCGGGACGCAGCGCCGGGCGGCCGCACTTGCCAGGCTGCCGGCCGCTAGGGCGCTCGGGGCCGCCAGTGGGGGGGAGGGCGCAGAGCCGGGACGCTGACCAGTCCCGGGGGATGACAACGCGTCCGCGCGCACGCACGGCCGGCCGCCGCGCCTCCACCACGTAGGCCGGGGCGGTTCGGGGTGCGGGCCCCGGAGACCTGCCGCGCGCGCCCCCCGCATCCTCCCAGCTCCCCAGAACCTCCCCTCCCTGCCCGAAGCGCCGCGACTAGCAGCAAACTTTTTTCCCGGAGCCTCGCCGAGTGTCAGGCGGACCTAGGCAAATGACAGAAGCCAGAGGGGGCCGAAAGGGGGATCCAGCCTTCGCACCTATGCCCCCAGCAGGAGGCAGGCCCACCCCGCGTCCCGGCTCCGCTGGCGCCGCTGCGGTGGCCCTGAAGGCCCCGGCGGGCTCGAGCGCCCGGCCCCGGGCAGTACGTGCGCTCGGGCAGGCGCGCCCACCCCTCCCCCTGCGCTCCCTCCTCCCCGCCCCCCGAGCAGCCAGCCCACCCGGCCCCAGCGGGGCGCCCGGGCTCACCTTTCATCGCTGCGATCACAAAATACATCATTTAAGCCGCGGTGCGGAGAGCGCAGGGAGAGCAGATGGTCCGACCCCGGAGCCCCCTCTGCCGCCGCCGCCGCGCCGCCGCCGCCCGAGCCACAGCAGCAGCTGCCGCAGCTGCCCGGCCGCCGAGAGCCATCCCGAGCCATAAGAGGCTCCATGTGACCGGCTGACATCACGGCCGCCGCTCTGTTTACACCGCGCCCCTCTGCTTCCTCCCCGGGCGGGAGGAAGGGAGGCGGGAGGCCCGGAGCCCAGCGCCGCGCCCCGCCCCGCCCCCGCGGGCAGGTGAACTAGCG
>NW_006400014.1:1334456-1368729 GCF_000299155.1 Elephantulus edwardii
GCTCGCTGCCTCCGCCCCGCTCCTGAGCACCTGTGGCCGCCCGGGCGCTTTCTGCGCGCACCGCCCCGCGCAGCATGCGTCGGGCCACTTTCTTTCCCAGGCCGCTAGAGCCAGAGACTTGGAACCTGGCGCCAAGCTCCCTTTCCCTTTTGGGAAGCCCCCAGGGCTGAGAATGAGCTCCTTCAAGAGCAGAAGAAAGGGGTTCGGTCTGGAGGGCTGCAGTCGCCCTTATTTCCAGGAGGCCCTACTATATGTGGAGGGTACAACCACCTCAAGGACCGTGAATAACGAAGCCAAGGGTGGGGGTGGGTTGGGTTGAATGCCTCTTAAATATATTCATAAACAAACAAACCAACAAACCCCATGTTAAGTCTGGGCCTGACACTGGCCGGTCTTCATCAGACCAAATCTAAGATCCAGGTTTTCCCCCCTTGATCACGGATATAACCACGGCCAACAGAAAACTGTATGGGAATCTCCCAGGTGAACTCAATCCCCAGCCAGTTCAAGCTGTTACATCCCCCAGGCTTTCTATATCCAGCATCAGCTGAATATGGATTTTTAACCTCTCCACCAACAGTTTAAAAAGGCAAGTTCTCAGACCTGAGAAAGGGTGAGAGGCCATGGCTCTCTGAACCGGGGCTGGAGTTGGGGAACCATAAAAAATCTCTAAAGGTCAGCTTTGTGAATTTGAACTTGGAACTAAACCCTCCAAACTAATGCTTAATCCTTTTTTACTGGCCTTGCTGTGTTGCTGTGTACCATCAAGTTGGGAGCTGACCAAAAGCTGTCCCTCCGGCCCGGTTTTCAGGGGCAGTTAATTACACAGCAGGAGATTTCCCGGTCTCCTGGGGAGCAGCTGGTGGATTTGAACAATGCCTTCGGGATTGCAGGGCAGCTTCTTGCCACTAGGCCTTGTTGTTATGTGCCATCGAGTCCTTTGCGACTCATAGCGACCCTATATACAAGAGCTCTAAACGCTAAATCATGTTATTATTACAGACGAATCTCTATTATGAATTTCAGATGTTACATACCCAAAATGTTTAAAACGTGGGGAAGAAGCATCTTTATAGTACTGATCAAACAAACTTAAGTCAAATTTGTGTACCTACCGCTGGGCTTCAAACAACTTCAATTCTGATCTCTTATGGGCTTATTTTTTCCATTTACATCTCAAAATATTAGACTGTTACTCCTTGCAGCCTTCATAGTGATTGAACAAGAAGCATTCTCACATTCACTTCTTGCCTCTCTCCCTTCCAACAGAACTGAGTTGCCAGGCCACTGAGTTTGCCCTTATTTTAAAGCATATACAGACTAAAACCAAGGATTCATATGTCCTCCACCTGCCCCCTTTAAGGCAAAATTTGGTTTTCCAAACATTTATACAATGCTCTGATTTAAGAGATTAAATGTTCATTGTTACTTAAACCAAATAATAGCTTTATGGAAGTTTGATTTTCGATCTAGCCATCCTAATAAAGGTTTTTGTTCCACCCACCCCTGCCCAGTCGAAAAATTTCCAAATAAAATGACAAAAATATGAAAGGAGAAAGGAGAAAAGTATGAAGCCAAGACCTACCCATGTTATCTCAGCTGCCCAGCCATAGCGAAGTGGACAAGAGTCTTACATGAATCAACCATACCCACTGTGATGTTTATAGTTATGAAATGGAATCACACCACGTTCCTGTGATGCAATTATATCTTCCTTTGAGACAACACTCCGTGATTGTACTGATGCCATCAGCATTCAGATATGGCTCTTGATTTTCCTTGTGCTTACAAGTTTAAGAAAGAAAGGGAACTACTCTATCCTGGAAGTAGGTCCCAGGTACATTTTTCTTTCCTTTGCATGGGTAAAGGGTGGAAACATACCAGGGATTACATGGCTATAGGTAGGTTCTTCCATTCTCATTTCAAATGAATACAGGTGTGCAATTTTGAGAATGACTCTGAAATAGCATCCTGCTTTAGGAAATAGTGCTTTATAAAATGAACAAATCCATTAGCACGAGCCTGCCTTTCAAGACATCTGACCTCAAGGTATTGTGTCATATTATTAATCAGTATTTATTTGCAGACTATTTAAAATAAAATCAGTAATTGTGAATGACATGTAATGTGACATGCACTCCTGCAATCAGAACTAGTTAGAATAATCAATCCATCCTACTCCTATGTTCCCAATAGAAATATAATCTTATTGAAAACATTTGTACATTTATTCAACAAGGACATTTTCAGAATAATGCAAAACTGACCTTGACCTTTAAAAAAATGCATTTCATTCCCATCCTACAACTAATGAGCAGCAGAAATTCAGATATTAAGTCTTAACCTTCCTATGTAGCTAGATGCAATTTGTAACACATGCTTCTATTAAATGTCTTTAGCTTTTAACCCAGGGTATATTAACAGTCTTTATACTAGCAGGAAGCTTTCTTGAAACCTTGAAAGTAAAAAAATGAGACTGCTTAAAAATAACTCTTAAAATGTAAATTATTTTATAGACTGATACATCCCTAACCAAATCAGTCAGGAAAGAAAGGATTTATATCTCCTGTCGATACTGTTTCACTGGAGTTATAAATGATGCACACATTTAATGCAAATTTCCACCCTATGCATGTTAAAATATTGGAATAATTATTTAGATTACATGAAACAAATGGTATGGACAATGCACTGTACTTTGTTGAGAAAATGCTGCTGGAATATTGTTTCCATTTTCCTTTTTATCCAAAGTGTTCTAGGGGGGCAAACTGCCACCCCCCCCCACGTAAATCCAGAAGAAGAATACTGCTTCTTATTATATGCCATCAAGTTGGTTTGGACTCATACTGACCCTATTCAACAGAATGAAACACCTGCCTGTGCTGTGCCATCCTCACAATCTCTTCTGTGCAGATAATTAACCAGGATAGGAATTCTTTACCATGACCTGAGTATATTAATTCTTGACTCAGTTTGTAGTTGCTGTTGGCTAGCCTCAGATAAAGAAGACATATAGCACACTCATGAACAAATGTGATTCTTCTCAGAGTTCCCTAGAGATGGCCATGGCCCCACATGGCATTCCTCTGTGCTGAGTTTCACATTGGATGTGTCACTTAACAAGGACATAGATAAACACTTCTGATGTCAGTTTGTTCCAAAAGGCCCATGAGAAAAGCCCTGTGCATTTTTGTAAGGATTGAGACTGTAGTATGACTCGTAAAATGATGCCAGTGTTCCCACTTTCAGAGGTGAAAAGAATATTTGCCTTTGTGAGATCACATTCCCCCCCGCCCCACCATACAGGTTTTGATCTTATTGTCCACTGTGTAGAAGCACACATACAGTGCTGCTGGGGAGAAGCCTCCAGTTTGCAGATGGCTTTTCCTACATAGATGATGCCAACATTTGCTGATGCCCTAAGAGGGAGAATTTTACCTCTGTAGTCTTGTCTCACCTGGTCCTTCATCTCTCTCTTCAGTGTGTGGTAGCTTGCTAATTCAATTAATTTATTTCTAACTGAACAAGAGCAGGATCAGTGAAAGGTTAATACGGTCCAGAGCAGCTGGACTCAGCTGAATCCTCAGTTACCATTGCCAAAGTCTTGTGATCTTTAGGAGGGAGGTGGGATATTTTGGTTGAGATAGAGCCAGGAGATGAGGTTTTCTATAGACCAAACTAGGGTCAGACTCAGAGATCTGTAAGCAAGCTACTTAGGAAGTTATCAAGAAGGCACATATTTACTTTGAATAGTACAGACTTGATTGATTTTGATTCTAGAAGGATCCAGTGTCTCATAAAGGAACACCTGTAGATGGGTTATTATTACTGATGAGACCTGGCATTTAAAAAAGTTAAAGGCAAAAAAAAGGCAAAAAAAAGGCAAAAAAAAAGGCAAAAAAAATAAAAAAAGTTAAAGGCCATGAATATCCTACTGTTGAGCTGATTTCAATTCACAGGGACTCTACAGGATAGAGCAGAAATGTCCGTAAGGTTTCTATATCAGGCTGCTAATCCAGAAGCCAGTAGTTCCTCCTATAAAGCTTTATAGCCCCAAAAACCAAAGAAAAAGTCCTAATGAGTTGGAATTGACTCAGTGATAGCGAGTGTGTTTTGGTGTTGGTTGTTTTGTGTGTTTTTTAAATTATTACTAATTGTTATTACAGAATCAGATTGTTACATCTTTTCCTCCCAGAATGGATGGCTGGTTCAAACACCCGACCTTTTGAATAACAGTCAATTGCTTAACCAATGCACAACTGGGGCTCCTTGAAAATGATGTTGTTGTTATGTGCCATCAAGTCAGAACCGAGTCATAGCTGACTCTCCAGCGGGTTTTCAGAGTCTGTAAATCACACGGGAGGAGATTGCCCAAAGGGACCCTTATTTATGAGACACAAGGGAAATAGATAAGCAGATTAATATCCTTTGTTTTGTGATTTAAAAACAAATGTATTATAATTTTTATGTGCCATCGAGTCACTTGCCAACTTATAGTGATCCTAGCACAGTAGCTCTGAAGTTTACCCTATCCTGAGCCAGTCTCACTATCGCCAGCACACTTTTCCCCTGCTACCCCAGTTACTGTGACAATCCATCTCATCTAGGGGCTGGAAACAATATAGATAAGTACAAACACATATGTCATTAACAAATGGTATTTTAGTGGCATGAGACCGTGTGTGTGTGTGTGTGTGTGTGTGTGTGTGTGTGTATTTTATATCAACCCACCTCATTGTTGTCAAGTGCATTCTGACTCAGCTTTCTGAGGCTGTAAAACTTTACAGGAGGAGATGAACTCATCTTTCACCAGCACAGTGACTAGTGGATTTGAACTACTGACCTAGGTAGGTCAACATATAACACACTATCCTACTAAGTTTCTATACACATATATTTGTATATATACAGATACATGCTATTGTTATGCACTTTCAAGTCAGAACTGACATACAGTTGATCCTTCAGTGGATTTGCAGAAGCTATAAATGGCACAGGAGGAGATTGCGCATCTTTCTCCTGTGGAGAGAAGTTGATGGATTCAAACCATGTTCATTTGCGTTAGCAGTGCAACTCCTTATCACTAAGCCACCAGAGTTCCCTGTACGTATACGCATTAGTGTGTGTGTATATGAATATAAGTTGATTTTATTATTTATATATGTATATATCTCACATATGTGTGTGTGTGTGTGTGTGTGTGTGTATGGTTGTTGTGTACCATTGAGTCAGAGCCAACTGATAGCTGACCCTCCAGTGGGTTTTCAGAGGAAGTAAATCACATGAAAGTTGATTGTCGATCTTTCTCCCAAAGAGCAGCTGCTAGATTTGAACTGGGTGCCTTTGGGTTGAAAGCACAATTCCTTACTACTAGGCCATCAGAGTGCCCTCTATCTATATCTATCTATATGTGTGTATGCATGTGTGTATATATGTTGTTCTTATGTGCTGCTACTCATAGTGACCCTATGTACAACAGCTCTGAAGCCTACTCTAGCCTGAGCTAGTCTCACTGACTCCGATACACCTACCCCCATTGTCCTAGTTACTGTATCAATCCATCTCCTCCGAGCTTTTCCTCTCCTGCACTGATCCTCCACCCTTCCAAGCATGATGGCCTTCTCCAAGGACCAGTCTCTCCTGGCCATGTGCCCAAACTATGTGAGAGGGAGCTTCAAAATCCTAGTCTCCAAGGAGAAAATTGGTTTCACCCTCTCATATATACGCACATACATACATGCCATCCCACTTGGTTATATATATGTATTCATTCAGTTTCATTTGCTGAGTGCTTATTATGTGATGTTCCCTGGTATTATGCTGCAATCTGGAGGATTAAATAGAAACAAGCCAGCAGCCCCGATCTTGAGATGCTCACTAGTTCAGTAACCTTTGTTTTTAAAACTACAGAAATCAGTTTTCTGAGTTAGCCTGAATATCCCTAAAAGATGAAAAACTATTGGTACATTGTTGTGCCCCTACCAGGTGATTGTTGTTGTTGCTGGGGCCGTCAAGTCCAACCACGTACAGCGGCCCTCTGCACGATAGATGTGAACCCTGCCTGATTCTGTGCCATCCTTAGGATTTCTGTCATGCTCATGTCCACTGTGTTAGTCACTCTCTCACGCCATCTCACTGAGCACAGGTGGCTACAGTTTATCAAGGGTGGCCTTTAGTGCATTAGGGAGCTCTGGGGCCTAGTCAGGAGGTGCTTGTGCTGCTAACCCAGAGGCCAAGCCTTTCTGGTGTTTCAGATATATCCTTGCTTCTATGGGAAGAAGACAGGCAATCTCTTGTGTGGTTTACAGCCTCCAAAGACCTGATGGAAGGTCAGTTATGGGGCTGTTCTGACTTGATGGCAAATAAATGCATGCATTAATGAACTGGTACAGCAGAGGTGAAAGCTTTGGCTAGATGGAGACAATGACGCAGTGCTTCTGGGATCTCTGGAACCGCAAAACTTAGATGCCTATTAAGAAATTCAGAGACATGTCATATGTTTTGTAACCTTCAAATGAGGAAAAGAGTAAAGTTCACAGGCATACAGCTCTGGACAGCCTCCATGAAATAGGTAGGCAGCAGGTGCCTCACTCCGCACACACACACCTGCCAAGGAAGTAGAGAAAGAGATGCAATCCAAACCAGCTCCATCCCGCTGTGTTCTCATCGGGTGTCTTTGACCTACTCCTGGAGCTGAGAGTGAATAAGCCATTCAGGAAACCCCTATTTTCTGTGTGAAGGGAGTAGGAGAGAGAGGCTTGAACTTGAAACCTGGAGACCTGGGTTCCAGACTCATGCTGTTGGCAACTCTCTGTGATTCTCACGACCATAAGCCAGTTCTTTTAGCTCTCAGGACATGAGACCCCTCGCCCATAGTGGGTGGGGCCTGAGCAGCCTTGTGACTGCTGTGGGCAGAGTGAAGCGTCTCCCACCTACCTTTTTGTGGGGCTTGCTCCCTTCACAGGCCTTCTGCAAACTGACCACCACACAGCAGCTTTCGGGATTATGTCTCATCTACTCTTCTGGAAGACTCTATCCTTTTCTCTCTTCCTACCCATGCCTACTTACTTCTCCAAAGCGTCTCTTTTTTTCCATTGAGGTTATCTGGTGTGATAGAATAAGCTTTGACATCGGATAAAGCTGGGCTCAAAACCAACCCCCATCCCACTCACTAGCTGAGTAATCTTAAGTAACTCTTTGTTTCTCCATATGTGAAATAAGAATAGTAGATCACTATAGGCCACTGGGAGGAGAAAATAAAACAGAGACACAGAAGAGTGATCACTTTTTTAAAGAAGAGTTGAATGAATACAAGGAGAGGTCCTCACAGCCAACACTCTCTGGGTTGTTATGCACACAAAGCTTAAGGTTGACATAAAATTTTGACCCTTCAAAAAAGTGTGTTGAAAAGAGTACATGAGCACGTACTTCTGCTAAGCCTTCCATATTTACATGTTGCTCTTAGGTGCTAATGAATCAACTCTGACTCATTGTGGCCCTACGTACAGTACATCAAACCTTGTCCAATCCTGGGCCTTCCTCACCATCAATCTCTGCTATGTTTAGGCCCACCGCTGCAGTCACTGCAACAATCCAAACTATTTGTGGTTTGAATCTACTAACTGCTTCATGGGTGAAAGCTGACCAGTCTTTCCTCTTAAAGATTTATAGCCTCAGAAACATGCTGAAGGGTCCCCATCAGTAATGTTTAGATGTAGATGTTCAACAAACATTTATTCAACCTGATAAACACTGGGAATACAAAGATTAATGCAAATAACATTTTGGCATAAGTGGCTTTGTGGGCTAGCAAGTTTTTTATGTCCTGTTTACTACAAGAAAAAGTTGTTTGAGGAGAATTCATTTGTCCATGAGCTACACAAGGAATAATGTCTAAACAGCTTCTTTGTACATTACACTATGTTAGGACCCTGGTGGCCTAATGGGTAAGGAGTTATGCTGCCAAACCGAAGGCTGATGGTTCGAATCCACCAGCTGTTCCATGCAAGAAAGAGAAGCAATCTCTTCTTGTGTGATTTGCAGCTTCTGGAAACCATTTGGAAGGTCAGTTATGAATTATTTACAACTCGACTGCACAAAACAGCAGGACGTGAAGAGGGAAGGACAAAGTTCAAGACCTCAGTCTTCCCCTCAAGAAGCTTGCAATCTAGTAGGAAAAGAAACACAGTGCTTATAATGCGAAACAGGATGTGTGCCACACAAGACAAGATTCTCAGAAATAAAGTGCTACATACGCCAAGAATAAGAGATGCTATTTTGCACAAGGTTAATCTTGAACTACGTGAGAAGGAGGTTTTCATGGATAAAGTGCCATTTGAACCAGGCCTTGAATCTCAATGGAAGGAAGTAAGAAGGAAGGGTATCTCAGAAGGCAAGGAGAACATATGGAACAGTGATAGAGACAGAAAATGCATTTCTCACTCAAGGGCCAAAGAGGAGTGCAGGTCAAAATAGCAGCTCAAATAGATTGTAACTATTTCTCTAGTATCTCCTCAAAGGGCCTAGTATGGAGCTTTGCAAACTAGACAGTCAGTAAAATGATTTTTGAAATAAAATTTATGGGCAGAAAAAAGGAACTGTACTTAGAAAAATAAATGTCTTTTGCAGTGTGCCTATTTCATAGTCTTATTGTAAGGATTAATAGTTAGTTTGATAGTCATAAAGTTAAATTGCACTTAATAAAACACATAGTGCAAAAGAGTTCCACATCACAGCACACCAAGGAAGAATAAAACTGGAGATGGGTGTTATTTCATCAGAGTGAAAAGCTAAGTAGAGCATTTTTGAATGAACAAGATAAATTGAATGTTATTTGATTTTGTACCTCATCCATTTTGGTTCTGAAAACTATCTGAGACAGTTCTATTAATATAGATGGATATATAGGCTTCATATATAGGCCATATTTTATTTTTTAAAGAGCTATCTTAAAAAATATATTTTCAAATAATGGAAGAAAGATAAGCAGTTCCAGATGATTTTCCATGCATTTTTGCCATGCATGTTCGGGGTGCACAGAGGATCGTGGGTTTTGGTGGGAAATCCACATCTCCCAATACCCTCAGCTATCAGAGCTCCCAGAGCAACGCTGGCACTATTTTGCTTTCACAGAGAAAATATGTGTCTGTTCAGTCAAGCAAGGTAATCAATTATTCTGCATTATGAAATACTCATTTTATAACTATTGACATTTCAGACAGTTGTGCCACATGTCAATAGTGGTTCTGATGCTCACATTTAAGCTCCAGCTTATAGGATGGGATTCATCTGGGCTGACAGTGTCTGATCAGAAGTCTATTCTCTGCTCCCAGAAGTACATCAATTATTTATGTCTAGTACTGCACTGGGTAAGTGTGTTGTGAGCACTAAAACAAGAATAGACTTGGATATATCTTTCTCCTTTTAATACGTATGTTAAATTCCTCTAAGTATGTTAGATTCATTTTAAGAAATAATCAATGCCCTTTCTTTGAATTAAAAACTAATTTTTTTGGTATTTTATAGGATGAAGGCTGATTTAATTAGATATTCCATTTAGAGGCTCTACAATCTACCCTGAATTTTCAGCATCCAGTTAAAAACCTGAGCCCCCAAAGGTAACCTGAAATCGAAAGGGCTTTACAATATTTATAGTATATAGTTGTTGCCACTTCTACTACTTCTCCCACTGGTTAATAATTCTTGGCAACTTGCTCTGTGGCAGGTTCTTATTTTATGATCTTTTCATCATCTGATTCACATAATGTTACTCCATCCTTTTATTACCCGTTTTACTAGTGAGGAAACTGAGGCAGAGAGAACTTAGGTAATTTGTTCAATAACATATAGCTATGCAATTGTCATTCAAATTCATGTCAATTGATTCTAGGGCCTGTCACCCTGAACCATTATACTACTGTCCTCAAAAATATTATTAATTTTTCCTTGAATCCAGCACTACTCAGTATTTTTAAAATGACAAACTGACTTCTTCAGTAATAAAAAATTACCACTCTAATAAAATTTAGGCATGTGTGCAAGAAATTCTTTTATCACTAACTCCTGTAATTGAACAGGGCTAGCATGTGTCATTATGAATTACTGCACAATTTAGTAAATTAATTACTTACTAATGAAGAAACACACTGTACACGGTTGTAATTATCCTGTTTGAAAACAATGTTGCCATTTGCACATTTAAGAAATCACTTGCTACCTATTAAGTTAACTCTTGAGAGGGTTCTTTCCTATTTTAGAATAATTCAATAGCTCTAAGTATTGATAAGGAAGCTGTGGTGGTTTAGGGGTAGGAGCTGTGCTGTCAGCCCAGAGGCACTCAGAATTCACCAACTGCTTTGCAGGAGAAAGATGGGCGATCTCTTTCCTTGCAATTCACTGTCTCTAAAAACCCACTGGAGGGTCAGCTATGTGGCAGTTCTGACTCAACAGACCATAATAGTATTAAAAAGTACAGATGATGGAATGCTAGGTAGGAAGGCAAGGAAACAAAGTATAAAAACCAATTTATTTCTAAAATTGGTATTTCTAAAAGACTAAGCAAAATAAGAAACTTCTTGGAAAACGTAATGAAAAAAAATAACAATTTCATATAATCCATTGTATTCTGTAGAAAAATCAAAAGCTAAAGATCTATACTGCTTTTTGAATCCCATATTTTATTACCACTGCCCTTTTCATAAATAGTTTTGCAATGTATGTCATATAATATAAATTTTAATGAATAAACATGATTCTGATAGAATAATAATCTCAAATATAAGCACTTATGTATCAGTGCAGTTTGAATAAATTATTGTCTACATTTATTAAGTGACTGTAGTGATATATGGCCTTGTTATTTGTACAAGGAGATAGTACATAGCTTCAAGATATTTTGACAACACATCTTAAGTAAAATATAGATAAAGCAGTTTTCAAAATGTCACAATCAAAGTGAGAAAGACTGACTTGTTTGTGTAAGCTATGGTATACATTATTGAGAAACTGCTTTGCATTACTGAATTTACCATAGAGGCTCAAGTACAGCAATAGTTTCAGAAAGTTTAACTCTGCCCTCGGTCCAAAGGTTAAGTACATGTTGTACTGTGAAACTGACTTTCATGAACTAGAGCATAATGGTGACTTGATTTACAACACCATTGCTCCTTGTATTATAACCTTGGAAATCTGGCAAAGGAGTACTTGGGTAACACAGAGGGTTAAACATGCTTGGCTGTGAATCAAAGGGTTAGATGTTCTAGTCCACCTAGAAGTGACTTAGAAGAAAGACCTGGCAATATAATTACGAAAAATCAGTCAAGGAACACAGTTCCACCCTAACAAACATGGGTCACCAGGAGTTGGAATCAACTTAATGACAACGGTTTTTAACGTGGAATAGGCATTACAATCATTAAAGAGTAAAAATTAGAAATGCTATTGCTAGAAGACACTCAAAGAGGTCATGGGGTAGGCCTCTCAAACTCCATGGAAGTGAACAGTTAAACTGTGCATCTTTGAGCCTTGCCTAACATTCATATATAAGCAGATAATTGATATTACCATGTTTACTCTGTTGTCTTATTTTCTCTTTTACCCCTAGATGAAATTTATACAAGTTATACAAGTGTTCAGGTCTTTCATTCATAGGGTCATCTTTCATTCATGAGTCGTCTACAACTTGACAGAACTTAACAACAACAACAACAATAATGAGAGAGCTCAGTTGGCCTAGTGGACAGAAAGTGATACTTTCAAGACAAAGGCTGTGCTTCTCTGGTGGTTTGAATCCATTAGCTGCCCCAGAAGAAAGACTGGCAGTCGATTTGCAGCCTTGAAAACCTGGTAGAGGACCAACTATGGGTTGGATCCAACTCATCACCAATGAGAGAGAGACTTGCAAACACTAAAGACAGAGAGTTAGCACTACCCAGATGACAGCTAAACAGACCCACTGTGCACGTTCCATACCAGTATGTTTGTATTCTTTATGTATCTATAAAATCTAATTTTGATAAGGAGACCTGTTGGTGTAATTATGAAGTGCTTTACTGCTAACCCAAAGGCTGGCGGTTCTAACCCACCAGAGGCAAAGCAGGAGTAAAGGCCTAGTGATCCATTCTCATAAAGCTTTTAGCTTAGGAAACTCCTATGGGGCAATTCTACTCCATCACATAGGGCCTTTACAAGTTGGAATTGACTTGACAGCACACAATAGCAACAAGTTGTGGTTAGTAAAGCCAGTCTAATCCAATGATTATTAAGTGTGTATATGCCAAATACTGGTGGTTTCTACATGTGTTGTTTGACTTTTAAAATCTTAAAAAATAGGAAAATCTGAAATATTAGCATTATTCTTCCAGTTATATCAGTCTAGTCTGAAAGAAGATAAAGAATTTGTCACTAGTGACCTAACCATTAAGTATTAGAACTTTGAGGGTACACTTGATTTTCTAACTTCAAAACCAGTGCTCTTTGCACACATAATACCTGCTGCTTTCAAAGAAGTATTTATGCAATTGGCAAATATTTTACAATACTTCATATATGCCAGAAACTGCTCTAAGCCTTAGTGACACAAAAACAAAGGTGAATAAGACACATGGGTTCCCTGCCTCTTGGAGTATAGAGCTAAGTGAAAAGTCAAATTCAAGTTCATTGTTATCCACTTGAAACTGATTTAGAGTTGGCCCTTGGGTGGGATTACAGAGGCTATACATCTCATAGAAGGAGACTGCTTATCTTTCAAAGTCAAATTAAGAAAAAGAAAAAAATTAAAAAAATTCTACCCCCCCAAAACCTCCCATACCAAATCTGAAGAAACATGTCTACAAACAAAATGTCAAGGTTACTATGATGTAGAGTAGGGTTTTGGCGAGACATTATGAAGATGGTAATATTCCTCGTGAGAGCTTAGAATGGTGAAAAGTTAGATGGAATAGTTAAGAGAGATGGCAATGTCAAGTATTAGCAAGAATTCAGAGCATCCTTGATGGAAATGCAAAATGGTACAGCCGATTTGGAAAGTCACTTGGCATTTTTAAAATAGTTAACATTGATACTTCTCATCCTATCAGTCCCTTTTTAAGATATTTACCCAAGTGAAATGAAAGCTTTTGTTCACAGAGAAGCCTGTATACATGTTTTCAAAATAGCACAACTCTCCATACTCTATGCCACCTGAGTGTCTGTATGTATTCAAGTCACTGAGATAAGAGGATTTTCCATTTAGAAGTCAGTATTTTGACACTTTATTAATCTAGTCACACTCTAGTATTGAACAGTAAGCATATTATATACTATATATCCCATAGGAGTGGATTGCCCATCTTTCTCCCATGCAGCAGCTGATGCTTCAAATAATGTATCTGTGTGTTGAGAGTGTGATTTCTTACCTCAAACCACCAGACCTACCTAGTATGAGTAAGTATATGATATATTATGAATGTGTCTTATAGAAAAGCAATGAATTATCTATCCTATTTAAAAAAGTATTCCTCAATGCTTTCATTATTCACAGACATAGGATCTGGGCTTGCTAGAAACAAGATGTTTTTCCTTCTTTTAAACACTCCCCCTAAAACAAAAGTTTAATTAATGAGCATATTATGATTCTGCTTGAAATGCTTTCTCACAAGATTTTTGTACCCCTTAAGATTTCAAGCCAATATGAAAAAAAATCAATAATTTCTGTAAAATTACCATTTCCTTTGAGAGTGTAACTAAAGCTAACAAAAATACTCTAAATGTTAAGCTACAGAGGAAAAGAAGCCACATAAACAATGCAGTGGTTACTTCACTCAAAAATGATGTCTACAATTGCTTTACAAAATGATGATGGTCAGGGCTGATAAGGTTGGCATGATTGAAGATTACTGCCTTTCAGTAGATGCAAAATAAGATAATTCACTGACAAAGCAAGTTAACAAGAGGGAGAAGGGAGGGGGAGATATTAATTTTGTGAATTTGATTAAAATGCAGAAGATATAGGAAAACCTACAGAATCAATAATCATGATTTCATATGAAGCTTCTATTGTTTCTTAAGTTACATTTAGATTAACTTTCCCGAGAAGGTATTTTTTTTAAAGGAATTAAATTCTTGAAAGAAACCTGACAACAGGTCTAAATTAAAACAAGGGTTTAAAATATCATTTGCCGACAGGCATCCTCAGAGTGTTTTCCACAGGGGCACATCACTTCCGATTATTTCCAGGCAATTCTAAATGCTCTTGGACAGAGCTAGTGAATGACTTGTCAGAGAACAGGAAAACATTATGACACCACTTCTCCAAATTTCTCCCCAGAACATGCAATATTTGGGATTCCTCTAATAGAATCAAGGCTTGTTTAAGAACAAGTAAAACTCCACTCGAAATCTTCCAGTTTAAACTCAGGGAAGGCTTATAACACATGGCAGCTGGACTCTGCCTTACACAGCCTTCAAATTCTGGACAAAAGGTCCATTTCCTGAGATTGTGTCTGATATGCCTGTACATCACTGGTGAGGCCCAGCAGGCATTCCATAACCATTATTATAGAATGAATGAATGAATGAATGAATGAGTTTCTAATTATGAGCTATAAATTCCTCCATCAAGCAAATAACCCCATAGGAAAGCTGCAATGCACTTGAAATTCATATCTAGGGAAAGAGTTCTATTTTAAGCTCCTTTCACAATTTATTTTTTTATCATTTATTTTCAACTTGCTCTTTCTTGATTTTTCACTTAAAACCAAGGTGTGAAAAGCACAGGCAGATTTTCCAGAACATGAAAGACAACTATCATTCTTCGAAAGTTTCATTTGTATGTAGCTTGCATGTGGTAATTATTTTTAAATCTCAGTTAATCACCAGATATTTTTCTGGGAATGGAGTGTGGGTGAGGCAGGCTGTGCTAGTGAGACACTGACTTCAAACAGGAAGTTGAAAGGAAAGGAATCCTAACCTTGCTTAAATTCTAAAGACAGTCATTAAGGTTAGCTGTAGGTGTGTGTGGTTTCAAATGCATCCACACGTGAGGCAAATTGTTAACTAAAGTAATGCTAACTTAAGAAGTGCTACATGGGAGAATATGTAACTGCTATTATTCCTTTCACTTTGTGGTTGTGTGGCTGGGGACCAGTTAGTTATATTGTTTGAACCTCAATGTCTTCATCTGCAAAACTGGAGAAATATTTTTCTTTACATTTTGAATATTTGGAAAATACATGTGGAAGCCATCATTATTTGCACTTAGTTGGTAGGCAATAAATAAACATGGGTTGAAGGCCTTTCATTTGAAAGTCTGTATAAAATACAGTTTAGAAAAAAAGAATAAGCAAGAAAAAGGAAAAGAATAGTAAAAGAGAAAGAAAAAGATGCACAAAGATAATTCTAAAAAGCCAAGAACATTTATACATATATGTTGTGGTGGCGGTGGTGTACAGCTGAGTTGGAACTGATCCATAGCTGACCCTCTGGCGAGTTTTCAGTGGCAGTGAATCGCATGGAAGGAGATTGCCCATCCTTCTGTAGAGCAGCTGGTTGATTTGAACTGCTTGCCATTGGGAATTGCAGTGCAGCTTCTTGCCACCAGGCTATCAGTGCTCCTTAATATGCAAAATATATACATATGGCATCCACTTCCTAAACAGCATGCCTCTGGAAACTCTATAAACCAACAATAGCTATAGAAAGGCTTTAGGTGTTCTGTTCACAGGATCGTTATGAGTTATACTCAACTTGACAGCAATCACCACCACCTATATATATATATATTGTACAATATGTTCAAGAACATGTATGTTCACAGCTTTTGCACTAACAGTCAGGAAACCAAAAGACACACTGCATTAGGAAAGTCTATTATCAGTGACCGCTCCAAAGTGCTGAAGAGCAACAATGTCAATCTGGAGACTAAGATGCACCTGATCCAGTCTATGGTCTTTGCAATTACTTGCTATACATCATATAGCTGGACAATGAATTAGCATGACAGAAGAAGAGTGTATGCATTTGAGTTGTGGAGTGCTGGAGAAGTGTATTGAACATACCATGGACTGCCAAGAGAACAAACAGATCTGTCTTTGAGAGGGCAAAACCAAGCTGTTCCTTGGAGGCAAGGATTAAGAATCTCCATCTCCAGATGCTCTTCTGGAGAAAGAGGGGCAATCTCCTCTTATACCAGTCAGATTCAATTTGATAGTACACACACACACACACACACACACACACAGTCATAATTTTTTTTTTTTTAAAGAATCTCCATCTCACTTACTGGGACATGTTGCCAGGTGTTACAAGTCCGTGGAGAACATCTTGTTTGGAAGGGTAGAGGGTCAGCACAGGAGAAAAAGATCCTAGATAGGATGGATTGACATAGTAACTAGGGTAATTAGGGATAGATGCATTGGAGACAGTGAGATAGGCTCAAGATAAGGCAGGATTCAGAGCTATTGTCCATAGGGTTGCTATGAGTGACAGCTCACTTGACCACACATAACAACAAATATATGTTCACTATATATGTGTTCTTGTTGTCGCTGTTAAATTTGATAGAGTTGAGCATGACTTATAGCGACCCTATGAACAAGAGACATGAACCCTGTTCTCCTGAACCCTGTTTTATAATTATCATCATTTCTCTATGTTCATTGAATTTCCAGAGACACGCTGTTTAGGAAGTGGATGCCACTCCTGCTTCCAAGCACGTTTCAATTTGGGAGCTCCACCAAGCACTGTCCACCATGGATAACCATTATGGCATTTGACATGCCAGTGGCCCAGCATTCAACATTACAGCAACCCCAAGTTACCTCAGTACAGCAAATTGACAGACCAGTGCTGTTCCAGTTGGAAAAATGATTGTCTGAACTGAAATTAACATAGCCCTTGGGCCCAACTGACTTTTAAATACAAAGGCCCACTCACCAAGTCATAGTTAACTCTAAACAAGATGCTTCCAGCTCACAGCTCATTTTTAGCTAAACCCAGCAAATCCAATCAGCTCACACAGGATTTTAAAGGAAAAAATAACCCCAAAACAACGAACAAAACAAACAGACCACACCTGACCCTCAACCAAAACTAGAGAACACACCTTCCAGAATCTAACTGCTTTACACAAGAGTCTCCAAATTGGAGATTTAGATAGATAGAGAGGCAGGTATAAATGATAGATATAGATAGATACAGATACAGATATAGATATCAGTGCACCTCTCTGGCCTTCACTCTGAAACTATTTACACTTAAAAGATATAAAAAAACCCCAACACAAAAAACAACCCTCAAACCCACTGTTGTTGAGTAAGCACAACCTCATTGCTGACAATCCAGCAAATTTTCTGAGATTATTAATCACCTGGGAGATTTTCCATCTTTCTACCATGTAGTGGCTAATGGATTAAAACTGCCAGAGAGATGTCAATTTTGGATTAACTTCCAATTTCCTACAGACAACATTACCAGAGTTCCCCCTGTTTAATCTTACATAAGACAGTTTTCACAACTTAATTATATCTGGTTTGCTTGCATTATAGAGCATATATAAAAGAGGATCAATAGAGGAATAGAGATTTCTGCTCAGAAGAACAAGGAAAAACAAAAATTTTGAGGAAAGGGTTTTAAAAATGATGCTATTGTTCAAGTCCACTAGCTGCTCCACAGAGAAGAATGGGCATCTCCTCCTATGTGATTTACTGCTTCTGGAGGCCCACTGGAAAGTGAGCTTTGGGTCTGTTCTGACTTAAGGGCATGCAGCAATAAGATCTTGTCAGAGTGACTTAAGGGTCATTTGCACCCCACCTCCACCTCCACAAAAAAGAATAACAAAAGTAAAACGATGTTGTTATGCTGACCTCCCACGAGCTTTTCAAAAGCAGGAAACCGCATGGGAGAAGACCACCCATCTTTTCTCATGTAGCAGCTGGTGAATTCAAACTGCATGCTTTTAGGTTGGCAACACAACTCTTTATCACTAAGTCACCACCAGATGAGTTAGACGTAAAAATGCAGAAAAATATGGCAGCATGGGACCATCTAGCATTGAGCAAACACCCAGACGCACCTTTCGAGCTCCTAAGGACATCCTGTATTACAGCACACTGGGCACGCCATAATAATTAATGCTTATAATGACTTGGGATCATTAAGAATGGATTAACTCAAGAACTCTTAGAAGATGGGGAGGTTCTATAATGTATTTGGGAAGTCTCCTTCCTCCCTGAACCTTCAAATAAACTAGTTTAGGTATTTCTAGTTGATATGCTTCAGAAAATGAATTCATACAGGAAATCTTATGTCCCAATAATTCCTGTGGATGGGTATTGCTATACATTCCTTGAATAATCATCCTAATTACTTAACACATTATAGTCAGGGTCTTAGTTTCAGTCTTAGGAAACTGTGCTCTAAAGCCTGATGCTGGGGGTGGGGGGAGCTTTCATAGTATGGTAATTTTTTCTGTATATGGGTGTTTCATTCAATTCTGTTATTAGGCAAATACAGAAAATAATAAAAGCTTTTCAAACACACTCCCCC
The DNA here is from genome assembly GCF_000299155.1 of Elephantulus edwardii. Lineage (NCBI taxonomy): Eukaryota > Metazoa > Chordata > Mammalia > Macroscelidea > Macroscelididae > Elephantulus > Elephantulus edwardii. Next base: position 1,352,979 of record NW_006400014.1, read on the forward strand.
ATCTTTTTAAAGCTAGAATGTTTTTGAAAATAGCAATTTGAATTATGAGTGTTCAGGGCTGAGGTTTAAAATAGATATTATTATGTTGAGATATTTGTTGCTATTGCTATTTATGTCACAGTATTTAACCTGCTGGAGTTCTAGGGAAGGAAAGGTGAGCAAATACAGTAAGTGCGACTGCAAACAAATGAAAAACATAGGCACAGCTTGGCATTGTTTCCATTTGGGGCAGGTGAAGTGACAGGTTTTTAAAAGTGTGCTTTACACATGCACACTCACGATGCCAATACCTTCTTCATGGCTGCAACAATTCTTTTTCAAAACTGCTAGCCTGTTTCCAGGGCAGCTGCAAAACATCCGTGAAAAAGAGTTAATTTATTGGAGGCATAGAAGCGGCTGCCTCTCCACCTGCCAGGCTCGATCCACATTGTACGAACTCCACAATGGCAGGGGCGGAGGATCCTGAAATGAATTCTCGAGGCTCCAGCCTAGACTTGGGAAGGGTGAGCTGCTGCCGTCCTTTTCCCAGGGCCCAGGGCTTGGATTCTTAAGGATTCTTGCCACTTTCATCCCACATATTATCCAGCCTATAGAAGAATTATTTTCATATTAAAATTGCCATTTAAAAAGACCTAAGTATTGCTATTGAGTCAGTTCTGATTTATGACAACCCTCTGTTTGGATTTTGAGGCTGTTTTAAAAAGAGCAGTTTCCCTAATCTTGCTGCCCCAGAGTGGCTGGTGGGTGGAATCAAAACCTCTGACCTTTTGGTTAGCAGCCCCACACTTAACTTACTCTGCCACTAACAAATTGCTATAACAATTTCTGTTATTGTTTTACTGTTGTTGCTCATGAGAATGGTGTTTAAAGGCTATCATTTGATATGATAACTTATGAAAGGTTATGAAAACCCTGGTAGACAGCAAGCAGGGTTCATCAACCCCCCTCATCATGGGGGTAAACAAAACTCAGAGAGGCTTGATGATTTGGTTGGGGTCATGGTGCTAATGGGACTCAAACTAGGTCTTCTTATCCTCCATATCGTGTTGTTGCTGTATACCATTGAATCAGAATTGACCCATAGCTGACCCTCCAATGGTTTTCAGAGGCATTTTAATATATATTTTTTTGGTAAGTAAACCAGTATAAAATAAAAACTTTATTTTTTAAAAAATATATCATAAAACACATAGACAGGGAAGATCCAATGCATGTCAGTCTTTCTTTGCTTGTCAGCAGGCAATTTAATCTCTTGAGAAGAGGTTCTTCATCTATCTCCCATGGAGTAACCAGTGGATGTGAACCCTGTGCCTTTGGGATGTTAGCTCAGCTCCTTATCAGTAAGTCACTAGGGCTCCCTTTCAATATTCTCCAACTTATGGCAAGAAGCTGTGCTGCAATCCTGAAGGCATGCAGTTCAAGGCTAACAGCTGTTCCATGGCAGAAGTTTGGACAATCTCCTCTTGTGCAATTAACTGTCTCTGAAAACCTGCTGGAGAGTCAGCTATGGGTCCATTCCAACTCTATAGTAAAACAACAAAAATAACAATGCTCATTAAATACTGCCATATATTAGATATGCCAAAAGAACAAACAAATCTACCTTGGAAGTGCAGCCAGAGGGTTCTTTAGAAGCAAGGAGAGTGAGACTTCAGCTCAATATACCAGGCATATTATCAGGAGAAGGACACCATGCTTGGAAAAGTGGAGTCAGTGAAAGGGATGAAGATACTCAAAGAGATGGACAGATGGACACAGTGACGGCAACGATGGTCTCAGGCACATCAAAGATTGTGAAGATGACCCAGAATTGAGCTGAGTTTTGCTCTCTTTACATAGGGTCACTGTGGATCTGAACCAATTTGATGGCACTTAGCAGTAATTGATATGGAAAATGAATTTCCTTATATAGTTCCTCAGAGTTCATATACCTCTTTAACAATGTTCTAACATTATTCTTTTAATTGTAAGGGGGGTGTCTCATAAGAATCTAGAAGGGATTTTGGTGGCTTAGTGGGAAGGAGTTGGGTTGTCAACTTTAAGGCAAGTTATCTCAGCTGCTCTGTGGGATAAGGATGGACAATCTTCTGTGCGACTTACCACCTCCAAAAACCCACTGGAGGGTCAGCTATGAGTTGACTCTGACTCAATGGCAATCAGTTAGTTTAGTTTATTTTTTCTTTGTCTTTGAGTCTTGTACTTTTGACTCTTTTATCCATTCCAAGTAAGGTGAGAAGGTGATGTCTCCCTGCAGCATAAAGGAGCATTTCCTATGACTAAGAGTCAAGTTACACTCCTGCCATACTGAGGGGCTGCTCCGTGAGTGGCTCTGCCTCACACAACTTCACCCTCACCATCCTTTGCTTACTATGAGATACTGAACCACTATAGAAAAAACCACCTAGTAGTTTGTACTATAAGTAGTTTGTAATATACCTGTTGTTGTTGTTGTTGTTGTTGTTAAGTGCCGTCGAGTTGCAGACAACTCATAGCGACCCTATGAAGGAGAGTTTTCGACGCTTGGGTGCCTTTCATCCTCTCTCCGGGTTCATAGTGTTTCTGGAGGCAAGCTATTATGGAAGTGGATGCCACTCCTCCTTCCAAGCTTGTAATATACCTACTTTATAAAAAATATATAATGTTCTTGGTCCTAGGTATTCTGAAATAAAGCATGTGAAATGTTTATCTTGGCAAAATAATATCCAATATTCGTCTCAGGGATTTTTTGCAGGGAATTAAAGTGTGGTAGCCTTGGGGTTAAGTGACTTCTATGAAGCCTGAGGGTCCCATTCCTGCTCTGGGTTCTGACCATTGGGTTACACCTTAGGAAGAGGATATTTATAGAAGGGGACATAAGACGGGGATGAGATGGCCTATGTGTCATCATTTGATATGAACAGAGGTTAAGCTATTTATAATAAATACCCACCATAACAGAAACCACCGTATCTCAATAAAAAAAAGTGAGGAGACATAGAAAAGGTTGATAAAAATTAAATGATACACTAACCCTCATCCTCTCACCAAAGCACTGGTCCAAAGAGAGGTCTCCACAATGGCCTGATGAAAGGCTCAAAGCTGGGCCTGCTCGCCTGTGGAAGCCAGGCCTGAGAAGGGAGGGAAAGGCCTCTTCTTCAGAGGGCTGGACTCTGAAATGAATAGCTAACACCATTGCAGAACAGAGGCTTGAGATGAAAGCGAACACCAGTGAAAACAGAAGGCCGGAAGAAAACCATCAAAGTGGTGGAAAATAACAAAAGTCTACGTTCTGGTGTGATCAGCACCCAAATGCTAAAACTGCAGTGCGAAGAGAAGCTTTTGAAGCTGCTAAAGGGGTTTCATACAATCTGGAATAACAGAAACGGCCATCAAATGAAACCGAAGGGCCACCGAGAGACCTTAAGGAAGGGCAGCCTAACAGAACATGAACCCTGGAAAGAGCTCGCTCTGTGGTGACGTCCTTTTGAACATCGCCATCATTCTAAAGTGCTGCTTAAAACACACACTCGCACGCACACACACACTCTGGGGTCAGTGGAGAATTTTTATGGGAACTGCTCATCAAAACTCTTAAATAATGCAAGGCAATGGCAACCCATCCCACCTTCCACTCTGAGGACCAGGAGCAAAGAACAGACGCAGGTTTCATCAAAGCTGCCTCTAATCTTTCCAGAGCATCGGCAATGTCCATCTCACCAGGGGTGACCTTCCGAGCGAACTTTGGGGCTGCTGTGCTCTTTGGTTTTGTCTGGGTTGCAGTTTAATGCAGCAGGAAGCAGGCTGTGGCTGGGAACCGGAGCACAAAGAAAATCACAGGAAAGAGGTGAAAAATGTGACAATATGTAAGATGAAAGAAATCGACTCGTAGGTATTTTTTTTCTTTAAATTATTATCATTAGACCAGCAGCATAAAAAATACGACGGGTTATTACTTATAAGGTTAATTTTCCATTGCTGTTGGCGAGCAGGTAATGATGGAATGGCAGAATTGAGTAACAACACCCAGATCAGGGAGAAAGAGAGAGAAGGGGAAAATTGAAGGACCAGCAAAGTTCCTTAAGGCCAAGTCCAATTCAGGAATATCATCTGAATAACAAACGTCAATGTTCACTCAGGTACACTGTGGATAAATGCCATTATGGAGACAAACTAGACTTTAAAAATGCTACTCTGCTTTCAAATGAATTACCAATTCAGGACTGACCATTTTTGGCTTCTTTGAGGTATAAAATCCTAAGATGATAAAAAGTGATTATTTGTCATAGCTAAAGTTAAGATGTTTTGTCACTTAATGTTTACAGGCCTGTGGTCTCTTGTGTGGCAATCTTAGTGCCGTTTTAGACAACAAGGAGAGAAGAAGTATTTCTTACTGGGTAAGTCAAAGACATTTGCACAAGAAAGTAAATTAATTTTCCTTTCCCACCCATTCTCTTCACTCTGTGAAGCTGTGTATTATGTATGTAGAAGGGAGTGGAAAATTCATTACTCTTGAAAGGGTCTCTCAGAGCTCCAATGAGGTCTAAGGAGTTCTCCACAAAGCACAGACTGAGGGCCTGCTTTGATTTCTTCTGAGTCGAACGACCTGGTCCCGTAGCTTCACGGCTGCCATCACAAAATTGGCAAAAGTACAGGACAGACAGATGGACGACTGAAGAGACTTAATTCACCATCGTTTTAGCCTTCTTCAAAGTCTTCTGTGATTCTGGAATAGTGGATTCCTATCAATATGAAAATGTGTCTTCCATAATAAGTCCATTCTTCATTTTATTCTCTTCACCCTTGTAGAAAACAAATTTGCCATCTTTCTCTGGCTCAAGTAATCTTGGACTTGGTAAGAACAGCATGGAGTCTTCTTTGCATGAAGCACCTAGTAGGTGCTCAGTAAATACCAGCTGAAAGGGAGGGCCCGTTTGCTCTGAGAGTTGGCCAGAGACGAAAACTGCTTTGGGAAACATGATGAAGAGACCCGCCTTTCTGGCAGAGCCAAGCTCACTCTTTCATCACTGTACTCAAAGATATTACTGATGTTGGTCCTCTGGTTTTGCTGCTTTTTTCCTCTGACTGGACTAACTGAGTCTACTCTGCTCACTAGCTGCCACTTCAGAATCCTGTCACGCAGCGGAAGGCCAAAGGACATTTTCCCCTAAGTCCTTTTAACTTCCTGGCTTTCGGTTTTTCAACCCCACATTAAAGGTGCTGATGTTTCATCCTAGTCTTACCAGCCAATGGGTGGCCTCAAGTTAGACTAGGCAGGGCTTCTGTCGGATCTTTCCCTGTTGGACACAGGGAGAAGGAACCCAGAAAAAAAAAATATTTCCTCAAGTTTATTTTGTAAATTTTCCCTTGGATGCTATCACTGAAGTTCTGAGATCATTTATTAAGAAACAGACACATTCAAAACTAACATACAACAGATGTCAACCTAGGGCCATGGTTGGCCAGCAAGACCTATTTCTTGCAAGTTCTCAAGAAATTTTTTTTCCTCTTTGCCTTCCTTTCCCCTCCTCCCTTTTTCCTTCTCACCCAACGCCCAGTCAACTTATAATCCATTAAATCTGGGTATACCAATTCTGTGTCTTTTCCAAGACAGGCTCTGCCAACATCAAAAACAAAAATGAACCTCCCCTAATTCTGGCATGTTCCTCCAAGCCTCAGCTAACCCCGGGCAGAAATTAGTGGATGTGTGCCCAAGTTGAAGCCAGGGGTGGGAGCCACAACTTCTACCTGCTTTAGTGAACAAGTCCCTGGTATGTTCTTGAATTCTCATTGCTGGCATCACACTGGCCAAGTTTAGCAAAACCAGGAGACTGATAGTCTCGGGAGTATAGCAGAGGTCATCTGTCCTGAGGAAGAGGTTGGTGGTTCTGACGCCTCTCTGGCTGCTACAAGAATCTCTGCTTTATCCTGATCCCAATGGGAAAGTGTTTTCTGCAAACTGGAAATTAATTTCTATTTTAAAGGCTCAGGAATGACTAATGTCTACTAAGTTAAACAGGGCAGAAAGCCTCTCTAGCATTCTCTCTGTTTATTCTATCAGTGATTCTTCGTGGGATTTAGTGGACGTATTTTATTTTTGTTCAGGGTAACCTTGCCAGTCATTATATAAAATATTCTTTCCTTATTATGTTTCTTACTCCCCTTCTACTAAAATACTTGAAATTTTCTAAGAATTTCTTAGGGAAGGAAAAGCTAATTGAATTTTGCTCTCTTTAAGGCTCCTGTTCAGGAATTATTATTATTTTTTAAAGACAAAGCATTTCCATTTTAAAACCAAAAGTGTAGGTGAAGGTGATTGCATCTTTCCAAAGTCAGTAAAACAAATGTGTTGCATAAGCAATTTCAATTCAATTAAGAAAAACAGGTCATATGCTTAAATATTAGTAAAATCAATTATGAATAATAGGCCTCCTGTTAACATATATCACTACAGTCACCTCTTGGGTGATGTTTGAATAAATCTACATTTGTTTCATATTCTCTAGGTGCTTGTAATATACTACTGTGTCACTGATCATAAAACCTTCTCTGTTGCCTTATCTGTGTTGTGTTTGCTCTGAGGTAGCTGGGAAATGACACACAGAGTAACTCTTACCTGGTGAAGGTTTATCTGGGAGAAAGTCAAGTGGCAAGTTGGCAAGAACGTGGGACTCACGCAGACTCTGTTGGACATATTCTGTATCACACTTTAGTGGGATAGGAATCCTGTCTTTCAGAGTTGGATTTTCCATCTGTAAATGAGGGTCTTAGTACCTGCCATCAAGGGAGGTCGTGTGATGTAGATAAGATACGTCAGTATAAAAGGTCCACAAGGATTTCACTCAGTGAATTTCATTTTCTGATTGACTTTGAAAAGCCTAGGCATTATTAATACGTGACAGCCAATAAAGGAGGCCTTGAGTGACACAGATGGTGCATGTGCTCAACTGCGGACTAGGTGGTGATTTGAGTCACTCAGCTACATCTCCAAAGAAAGGCATGGTGATCTGCTTCTGAAAAATCAGTCACTGGGAACCCAGTGGAGCACAGTTCTACTGTCAACACTTAGGGTCACATTACATGGAAGTGATAAGAAAAGTACCTAGTTTTCGGTTTAAGAGAGAATATTGTTTTGTTATGTACCATCAAGTCAGACGTGACTCACAGCTGACCCTCCAATGAATTTTTAGAGGTTGTAAATCGCACAGGAGGAGATTGTCCATATTTTTCTTGAGGAGCAGCTGGTGGATTGAAACCATGTACCTCTGGGTTGGCAGTGTAAGTTCTTATCACTGAACCACCAGAGGTCCCAAAGAGGTAGTCATAAAATAAAATAATAAAGCGTAAAATAAAATTGTTAATCATAAAAAGAAATAATATCTAGTCTTTTGGTCAGACAGAGAAGTACAAAAATACCTTAAAGAGGGGTACAAATCAAAGACTTTCTCCTTTTCTCTCTTCTATTAACTTACTTAAAAGGGTGCCCTCAGACTCTCTGGCAGAGAATCAGCAGTACGATGGGACAATAAATTTGCTACAGCTAACTTAGCCAAATAGATGAAATCTAACAGGGGGAAATTGGAAGACTGAAATATCTCTGAAGAGTGAAATAATTATATCTACTCCATATCTGAGCTATGTAGTCATATGGAAAAGTATCCACAAGATAATGTGATGTATGAAAGATGTATTACCTCTGTACTATGATTGCAAAAACATAAAAGTGATACACGGGTATGATAAAAACTGAAAAAGGAAAAGGAAGCATTTTTTGTTAGTGAGAAGAAGAGTACTTTCTTCTCTTTTATGATGCTCTTTATCATTCTTATAATGAGGTTCAGGCATTTGGGTGGAAAATAGGGAATTCTATGATTGGAGATTTATCCTTTTAGGTCAATGGGCTAGCTATTCAAAAGGTAAATATTTTAGGAATGTAGCTTAAATGCAAGCTAGCTAATGGAGAGCTTTTCTTCTAGCAGCACAGAAGAGGAAATTCAAGTGTTGACCAAGCAGAGGAAGAGTAAGGAAGGAGGACTGTTCTGGAGGGGGCCGAGAGCTGAGGGGAGTAGATGTGGAGAAAGGGGCTCAAAATGGAGCTGGATGGTAAAGAGATAGTGGAAGTAATGGAAATGAGAAAGGGAACAAAATGAAAATGGGACTCCCTGGAGAAACTCTGAATATGTAAGGAGGTGCCATGTGGGCTTGATTCTTCTGTGTGTGTGTGTGTGTGTGTGTGTGTGTGTGTGTGTGTACGTGCGCACCTATTTCTTAAGAAAAGAGGCCTCGGTAAGGTGCATGGATAAACTCAATGTCTCTCTCAAAGCATCCAAAAATTTGTAATGCAGCTCACAGACATTCTGGCTGGAGAAGACGGTGCTTCTGCCTTCATTTTCTGAACCTTAGGAAGACAACGTGGCACAGCAGAAACAGGGCTCTGGATTTGACCAGACTCAGCTCAAGCCCACCTCTGTCTGCCCTACACAACAGCCATACCATTCTTGAACATATGAAATGAATTTTTCTCCTCCTCCAAATACGAAACAGGCAAATAGTTCATTTTGGGGTGTACATGAGGTGTTATACTGACAATACCAAAAATGCTTTGGAGTAATGTGGCTACTATTGCAGTAGATAGTAGAAAAGGTAAGAACTTGTACCCTAACACAGTAAGGTAATTAAGAAATATTCATGTAATCTAGTGTATGTCATGAGAAGGACCAGACCAGCCTTCTCAGGGAGTCAGGAGATTAAGGACCTGTCGGTGAAAATCAAGCACTTCTGCCCCTCAGACCTCCATATGCTTTCTAGAGACTGCTGGTGGATTTGCTGCAACTATCCAGAATCGTGTGCCCTAATGCTCTGGTATGTCTTCATTTTAGAGCTGGAGAATTTGGCTGAACTGACAGCCTACATGCCTGCATTTTCGAGGTTATAATTCACCATGCTTGCCCTATTCGAGGTCAGGGAATATAAATAAAGGGGCATGCAGTGTGGCTTCCTTTCTCCACTGAGTCCTGTCATAGAATGTTCTTGGTCTTGAATGTTTGCCTGTCTCATTTGGAAAACACATCACACTAAAGAATTATTCCCAAGCCAGTGTCTCTAATCCTCACCTTCCAACATCAGTAAAATGAAAGAGGGGTGAGGGAGACTTTCTGAAAACTCGAGGGGCTTATCAGCCATCTCCCATGGTTGGTCACTCAAAGTGCCATCAGCAACTGGGGAGAGAAGTTCAAGAATAGGATTTGAGTTTCCCCAGCAAAATCTCAGACAAGCCATTCTGTAGGCGGACAAAGAATGTGAACGCAAGATAGCCAAAGTTGGGGAAGCTGCTCCCTGCCAATCCAGCTCATAAGGAAACTGTTTATGTTTTCTGTTTGCCAAAAAACCTTTGTGTGTTGCTGAAACCTGTTTGTCCTGAACTCCTAACAATAAACACATGGCAAGCAGTTCTCCAGATGACAAGCTGTTTTGCTAATGAGTAAGGAATGACTCGAATGGGGCCCTGCCACCGTGAAAACCCTTAGCTGCCTGGAATTTTTTGGCCTGAGATCGAAAGGGCTGCTTTGGAAAGAAGTCTCCATCCTCCCACAAGCTCCTTCTCCTTCACACGTGGGCAAACCTTAAGCGTTTCTGTGATAGGCACATCCATTTGGGTAAGTTGCATTCATTTCATCCAGAAGTGTTGCTGCCCCAGGGGTGGCAAATGTATTGCTATGTGAATCTTATAAAAGTCAATATGGAGAATATCAGTAAATACATAATATTAGCGTGTGTGTGTGTGTGTGTGTGTATACACACACACACACACACACTTATGCATATGAAACACTTTATATCTTATTTAATGTATGCATGCATACATATGCACACATATTTGTAACTTGGGCACCCAGAGCAAGATGACTGAAGAGCAAATGAAACGATAGTGTTAAACAATTAAAGTGTTGATCAAATCCCGTAAAGGTGTGTGTTCCCCAGGGCGGTGCTATGAAGTGTCTCCAGCGTGTATGAGATTAAGGCCTGCTCACACATCCTCTCTCTCTCTCTCTCTCTCTCACCTTGTTGTCTATTAAAATTGGTCTCCCACACTTGCCAGGCACCCTCCCAGTTGCATGAGGACTGTCGCCGGTTGGTGAGGATTGAGAAATGACTTCTGTTTGTTGTTTTCCTGGTATCTGTTGTTAAGAAAAAGTTAGGAAACATCCCTGGGTCTTTAGGAAATTTTGGAATGAATTCCAGTGCCTGTGTGAGCAGCTGAGGAGTGTTTGGGGGAAGTCTAGAGGAATGTCAGTGGCCACTGGGCTTAAGAGATTCTGATTTTGGAACCAAAACAGCCCTCAAATAGGTCAGAATTATATCCTGGGAAAACAACTCAGGAAAGGAAGCTTGTGCGGTTAAAATGAATGGATTTTTCCTGGATAACTTTTCCCTTTGAACAAACAAGATGACTATCTTTATTTTATCTACAGCTCTGGTGAATCCAAGTTTGGTACGTTTAACTCAAAGGCTTGCTCAGTCAGAGACAATGAAAATAAAACCACCCAAAACCCAAACCACTGCAATCAAGTGAGTTCCAACTCATAGAGAGCTGTAGGATAAAGTAAACCTGCCTACAGGGATTTCAAGGCTGTGAATCTTCATGAAAGCAAATGGCTTCATTTTTCTCCTTCACAGGAGTTGGTGGGTTCAAACCACTGATCTTTGGGTTGTCAGTGGGATGTTTTAAGCCCTGCACCTTCTCTAGTCAGTGATAAGACTGTAGAAAATCCCCTTGGTCTTACCTAAATTTACATAGCTCTCCATAGGTGAATGGATGAGCTCTCAGGAAAACACTTGAAGAAGTCTGATGAAGATACTTTTACCGAGACAAAGAAGTTCATATCAAAAAGAATAATTTTTTTTGGAGAGGGAGACGGCCACAATACAAAATCACTTAGAAAAATGGTCCAAGCAGCTCTTGCTTTTCCCTTTCAATCCTGTGTATCTCACCAAAGGCAAGGGAGCACAATAGGACAGGAAACATAAATGATGCCTTTTCAGCATCACAGTCTCAGACAGAGCCTGCCCCAGTGTCTGGTACATAGTAGGTGCCATTTCTGTTTTCATATTTGTTGAATAAATTGCAATGCTGTACAGATTAGGGAATCCAATAAGTACCCAAGAAGTGCTTGTCTACTAAAAGGGATAAGAAAATTAGGCCTGATATAAGTGAAATGTAGGTCCCTAACTATGGAGGCTTGGTAATGCAGTGGTTAAAGCAGAAAGGTCAATGCTTTGATACCACTGGCCCTTCCATGAGGGAAAGATGCACCCCTCTGCTTCTGTGAAGATTACTGCCTTGGAACTTGGGGCAGGGCGGTTTTGCTCTGTCCTGTAGGGTCACTATAAATTAGAATCAACTCAGTGGCAATGGGTTTGTAGGGTCTTAGTTTCATTTTACCTCAAGGAGTGTTTGGGTGATACAAATGGCTAAGAGAAGCTCTGGGGGCCTAGTGGGCAAGGAATTGCACTGCCAACATAGAGGAGGCAGTTCAAATCCACCAGGGAGAAAGATGGGCAATTTCTTCTCCTGTGATTTACAGCCTTTGAGACATCTCTGGAAGGTCATCTAGGAATTGGTTCCGACTCGCTATGAGTTGTAGGCAGCTCAATGGCACATAATAACAACAGTAACAATGACAAAGAGTTAAACGGAAGGCAAACTGGTGGATGAAAGCTACTCGGAAGTGCTTCGGAAGACAGATCTGATAATCTGCTTCTCAAAGTTTACAGCTTTGAAAACCCAAAAGAGCAGTGTTTGTGGGCATTGGGAGGGCTATTATGAGTTCAGACAGACTTGACAGCAACTAACAACAAAGAAGGGCATTTTTACCCCAGAAATGTAAGAGTGAAAGGTGAACTGTGCCGAGTCTTAAAGGGTGGTTAGGTCTGCAGTGACAACGTAGCAAGAAAGGGGAGTGGTTACAGAGAGAAGCTGTCTCCAAGAACACCCTGTCCACAGAGACTGCCAGCAGAACCAGCATGGGTCAACTTCAATGCCTGTTACAGTATCACAGCACAGAGGAAAATGAGCTATGTTAAGAAGGAAAGAGAATAAAGCACACACACTCACACACAGGATTGCACACTGTGTAACATCTATTTAGGCAATGTCTGACCCCATATAAATTTGTGGTTGTCAATGCCTATAAAGCCTATTTTACACAATAAATTCAAGGACCATACAACGGTTCATAATAACAAATGGGTTTACTACCTGGTGCTACATGTCAAAACGTTATTGTAACTGTATTATGTTAAAGACGTTTATATATTTGGAAGAGTTTCTTGAATGCCTTTTACATGTAGAAGGTCACTATATACTACACACTGAGACAAATATACGACTAACTGGTGAATCTCAGCTCACTGTTCTGACTTACTGTACAAATTAGACTCAAAGATAGACTTCAGAATGGAATTTATCTGTAAGTAGGAACTTCCTGTATATAGTTTGGGGTTCACACAACATTAAAATTGAATAATGTCCTATTTAACAGATGTTATATGATGCATGATTGTTTACATATAAACACACACATGGCTACACCTTCCCACTCCTCCAGTCACACACAAATCTAAAACCAATCATTTCTTTGCTGGTCATTGAGACCCTCACACCTGGAGAGAACTGCAATAATCCAGGTTCAGACAGGGTCATTTCAGAGGTAGTGGCCAGTTGTATTAGGGACTACGGTGTCCCTGTGTGTGTGGTCGGAAAAACAAGAAGGCAGTTAAGATATCTGAGAAGTATCAGTAATAATGACAAGCCACACTGTGGATTTTAAAACTATTAAGTCACAGAAATATCTGAGTTTGTTTCTGAGAACAACTTTCAATTATCAATAAGGATAATAGTTATTAGAGACTTTATATAAGCTGTTAAAACAGAAACTCTCTTGTTTCCACATATTTTTCTTTTCTTTGCCATTAATACTTCTCTTGGTTGGTCTTTTTCTCTTATGCTATTCAGGTGAGACAGAGGCAACTGGGGAGCTTCTAAATCAGAAGACAATGCCATCCTCAGAAACAGTGATGGGGAAATGCATGTACAAGGCCTCAAAACACAAGACTCTCTCAACTCTGACCAAGGGTGACAGAGTCAGCATGAGCCCCATCCATATGCTCTTTGCTCTTTTCGTCACTCCCCTCAAAACACACTTGGGACTTGTGAATACACTAATGCAGAGTCCTTACACACACACACACACACACACACACACACACACACACAGAGTTTTTTATTCTGGCTAACAACGTAGTTTTTACCTTCTCTCCATTTTCTATATCCTAAATGAAGGCCATTGGATGACATAATTTCCTCTTGGCTATCAACAGAAGCCCTAGTGGTTTATAATGTGTTATGTGTTGGGTTGCTACACAGAAGATTAGCAGTTTGAACTTAACAGCTCTTTTAAGGAAGAAAAATGAGTAGTCTGCTTTGCTAAGATTTAATCTTAGAAACCCATTGGAAGTTCACCATAAACAACAATCAACTCAACCATAGTAGGGTGGGATGTTAACCTAAAAGTGGTCAAATATATCTAGCAGCGCTACAGAAGAAAAGGTCTGGTAATCAGCTTGTTGTTGTTATGTGCCACTGAGTCAGAATTGATCCTTAGCTGACCCTCCAGCAGGTCTGCAGAGGCAGTAAATCGCATGAGAGGAGGATGCGTAGCTTTCTCCCTCAGAGTAGATAGTGGACCCCAACCACAATGCCTTTGGGTTGACACTGCGACTCTTTACCTCAGTCACTGGAGCTCCCTGTAAAGGAAAAATGCAGCTAAGAAAACCGTACGGAGTAGTTCTCCTCTGTAACACATGGGGTCACCAAATGTTGGAATTGAGTAAACAACAGGTTTGGTTTACCTAGAATACAAGCTTCACAAGGGAAGATACCATGGATGTGATGTTTACTTTTTATAGTCTCAGGCACCTGGCATACAGCAGCGCTCAACAAATGCTGACTAACTGGATCAAAATAGTAGGAAAACTTCAAGCTATCGTTGCCTCCACCAAGCTTGAATGCACAATAAAATTATACACACTTTTTCTCATGTACTTACTATCCATGAGTTTTATGGGAGTAAGCTATACATAGATATCACTCTGTATTTTAGTGGTGAAAAGAATAGTGATTTATTTTCTCATTTCAAAGTAGCAGAAAGTGATCTTCCCGGTAAGTTTTACCTTAATAAAAAACAACCTCTCTCCATATTCTAAAAGTATTCCCAAATCTCACTTACCATTTATATATCACGAGAATGGGCAATTTCTTTGTAAATCTTGTGTTTTCATTTCCCCAAATCTTGCTAATTTGCAGGGTTTAGAACTCATGCTATTTTCCCCCCTCTTCATCTGCCTCAACACCTCCTGCTGATACACGCCCAGAGGCACTCAGCTTATAAAGGAGTGGTCTTCAAAAACATAAACTAGGTGTTCCCTGTTCCAAGGAAAACCTGATAGGCTTCTCACAGGCATAGCTGGAGCCTTCCCCTCAACAGCTGTACAAAAGGTTACAACTTGTTCCTGGCAAACAAGGTTAGACGGATACATGCTACATGGATTTTCCCTTCTTGTGGTTCACTAAACTCTAATTGCAATCATGTTGGACATAAGCTGCTTACCGTAAAGTTTCATAATGAAAAGTACACTCCAGAATGCAATACACAGTAATGGTTTTTTTTATTTTAAAACATGATCATGGTCATTAGGACGATTACAAAAATTGACACTTCTTCAGCAGATCATCTTTCTCTGGAGACAAAGGCTATGTCTGAGTTCTCTCATTATTACAGATGGAATTCAGATTTGGTTATGGTCAGTGGCCATTTCAGCCTTATTTGGTCAATTTGGGTAGAGAATATCTTGGGACTACAAATATGGCCAGCCACATTCATAGATGTTGTGGCATCATGATTCCCTGTGGGGCTGCTCATGACCAGCAGGATTGAAGGGTTTTGCTTTGTTTGCTAACATTTAAAAATTTTGTTGTATAATTATCATAAGGAGTTCTGGTGGCACAGCATTTTAAGCATTCAGCTCCTGACATGCAGGTTAGGGTTTGAATACACTAGCTGTTCCTTGGTAGAAATGTGTGATAGTATGTTTCCCTACTCATTTCAACCTTGATAACCCCTTGAAGCAACTCTATCTTGCCTTATAGAATTGCTGTGCATTGGAATAAACTCTATAGCAATGAATTTGGTTTTATAGTTTGGGGAAAAAATGTATACAACATAAAAGAAACCAATATAAGTCCCTCAGAATCCTGGATCTTGAACCTCATTAACTGCTTTCCCATTCCTTCTGTCTTATAGCAATGAAATCTACCCACAAGCTAGAGTTCTACTTGTCTCCAAACTTCTCTAGATTACTTCATTCTAGTTATACTGGATTGCAGTACAAGGCTCATTCATCTTGATCTCTTCACTGTGGCCCAGGAGTTGTCAGAACACTCAAACTGCCATAGTTTTAGAGCCTAAAACCACAAATGTTCTTTGAGTTCTTTCTGCAGAAACAGCTGAGCACTTGGCTTGCA
Organism: Elephantulus edwardii; assembly: GCF_000299155.1. Classification (NCBI taxonomy): domain Eukaryota; kingdom Metazoa; phylum Chordata; class Mammalia; order Macroscelidea; family Macroscelididae; genus Elephantulus; species Elephantulus edwardii. The sequence goes on from NW_006400014.1 coordinate 1,368,538, forward strand.
TTTGCTGGCCTCAAGGAATAAGAGGCTACTAGGCTGGTTCAGTTTCATTTATCCAAAGGTGATTGGTTTTCAAAGGCCTCCATTCTACATTTATGCCCTTTCCCAAACATTCCTCGCTGTAAGAGTCTCCTTCTTGACAGCTTTCATGAGTGCTTGAAAAGACAGGGTGATAATCGGCATAGAGCAATGGTA
>NW_006400014.1:1369832-1390626 GCF_000299155.1 Elephantulus edwardii
TGGGCGCTGACTCTCACCAGTGGCTATGGATGAAGTCACAGGCGATTTTCAGCCAGTGCCGGTCTTTCAACTCTTGAAGTGTCCGTGGTTAGTATCTCTGACCATCTCATTCTGTTGCCCAAGTATGAATATTTGATGGTGTCATCTGCAGGGAATTGTGCAGCTAACCCAAAGGGGGCACCTCACTGGCAGCCTGAATCCTGGAGAGGGTCTGCAGCATCTGCTCCCATATGATTTACAGCCTCCTGAAAACCGGCTGGAGGGTCAGCTGTGAGCTGGCTCTGGCTCAATGGCAAAGCGTGAGAACTAACCTCTGCTGCTAGCTAAAAGGTTGAAAGTTGAAGTCCACCTAGAAGCACCTTGGAAGGGGGGGGGGGAAATCCAATGATTTGATGATAGATAGATAGATAAAAAGTCAGGCATCAAAAACCCTGTTGTGCACAGTTGTACCCTGACAGCATCTGGTTAGCATGAGTCACAGACAATTCATATGGCAATTGCTAGGAATGCAATTCTTACTCTTTAGAATAAGGAATATACCTTTGACTTGTCTGGAGTTCTGAGGATACCTGGTGCATATCAAATATCAATTACTTTTCATAGATGGATCCAAATAATTTCATTGATAATGTGACTGTCAAATGAGAAAGCAGGTAAGAGGAAGCAATGTAGGAAGTGTGAAAGAATCTCTATACATCATGGCTTTAGTTCAAACAAGGTTCAGGTCTTAGCTTCTTAAGTTACTTAATTTGTGCTTCAGTTTCCTCACCCCAAATTTGAAATAATAATAGTTCCCACTTCATAGGCTATTAAGAGGATTCAATGAGTTGATATTTGTAAAGTGTTGAGAGCAGTGCCAGATATGTTACAAATGCTACATAAGCATTCGTTAAAGAAAAATTAAATGGCACCGTAATGCCAAAGTCTGCCACAGGACCTGCTTCAGAGCAGGTGCTCAGTAAGGGTTGAACTCAACTGCTCCCTTATAGCTTGTGACACTTGAACCAGCACAAGCCAAGGATGAAGTGGTAGTCCAGGCCAAAGGGGTGCCTGGTGACCGGTTATCCAGAAGGAAAACTGGGAACGCAGCAAGGTCCTTACACCAATTCAAGCACCCTGGAAGTTCCTAGGTTCTGCCACAAACACGGTTTAGCTGGAGAAGGCCCAGGCCTGGAGCAGTTGCCATGCACCCTGGCACCCAGCCGGTGGTGGCAGCAGAGAAAGGGACAGCCTGGTGCTTCACCCCCACTTCTCCCTGCCATGAGCAGGCACGGAAAGTTACTGCGTGCTAACATGGCAGTAACGACAGAAAGTCCAGTGCTGCCAAGTGCTGAAATCTTGGGCAGTGTTTCTTATGCTTACAGGCACGGCTCTTCTGAGAGTCTAGCCCATACATGTTCTTTGTACATAACTGTATTCTTTCAGCAGTAACTCTATTTTGAGGCAGAGGGAGGAAAAAAAATTGAGGGAGTGTTAGTAAAGAATATGCCAAGATCTTAGCCATGATTTCTTCTTGTCCTAAGACATTCCTCAGGTGAATGTGCAGCTCTGAACTTCTTATTGTAAACTTAGGTGAAAATGTACAAAGAAAAATGGTTTTTCATTCAAGAGTTCATACACATTTTGTTTCCCTGCAATGTAGTAGCACCTTCTCCACATCCTCCATGTTTTACTTTCCTATCCCTTTCTGCTTTCTGAGCTTTATCACTGGACAAATATTGATCTTGTATGGTTGATTGTTCCAAAGACTGTGGATCTATTACCGAGCTGAGAGCTGAGCCACAATAGGGAGTTCAGTTCCAGACGTAAAGGTTGTGTAAGGGCTACAGTCTCAAAGGTTCCCCCAGTTCCTATCAGACCAGTAAGCTTTATCTCCTTTTATAAGTTTTGTTCCACATTTTCTCTCACTCTATCCAGGATTTCCTACTGTGAGTCCTTTCAGAGCTGTCAGTAGTGGTGGCTGGGCACCATCTAGTTCTTCGGGTCTCAGAGTCCTTTGCATGGTCCATCACTCATTTTGAATACAAATGACAGTCCTTTGATTTTCTTTACCCTTCTTTAGCTATGAGCAGGGAGAGCTCAATACTTGTCCCTTACATTGCTGCTCATAAGATTTTAAGATTCTAGTCACTACACCAGTCACTAAAGTAGGATGTAGAACCCTGTCTTTATTGACAATGTTATGACAATTGACACTGATGTCCTGAAACTATGGCCTAACTCCCCAGCCCAGTGAGTTGTTCCTTCAGGAAAAATTACATTGTTTATTGTTGTTGTTCTTGTTAAGTTGTTAAAGTGCCCTCAAGTCGTAGGAGACTTATAGTGACCCTATGAACGAAAGTCCTCTACACTTGCGTGACTTTCACCCTTTCTCCAGGTTTATAGAGTTTCTGGAGACAAGCTATTTACAGATGTGGATGCCACTCCTGTTTCCAAGCTTGTTTTAATTGGGGAACTCCACCAAACACTGTCCACCAAGGGTAACCATTATCACATTTGACATATCAGTGGCACAGTGTTCAGCTTCACAGAACCACAAGCTACCTCTGTATGGCAAGTGAACACACCAGGGCTATGCGATCTAGAAGAATGTTTGATCAAAAACAATTTAAAAACAGGTCCGAGGGTCTGTGGCCCTCAGCCCTATGATATTTTACCATTCCTGCATGCCCAAATGCTGGCGAACTCTGGGCCAGAGGGCTGACTACATGGTTTAAAATTAAGAAGGGAGTGTGTCAGGGTTGTACTCTCTCTGTACCTATTCAATCTGTATGCTGAGCAAATTATTCAAGAAGCTGACTCTGTGAAGATCAAGATCGGAGGAAGACTCATCAATAACCTGTGTTATGAAGATGACACAATCTTGCTTAAATTGAGAGGGACTTGATGCACTTGTTGCCAAAGATTGAAGAATAGAGCCTTCAATATGGAATTGTAATTCAATTCAAGAAAACAAAAATTCTTACCACTGGACCTATAGGCAACATAGATGGAGAAAAGATTGATACTGTCAACAGTGTCATTTTACAATCCACACCAGCAGTCAGGAAATGAGGAGACCTATTACACTGGGAAAGTTTCCAAATTATTGAAGAGTAATGATGTTAGTTTGAGGACTAAGGTGTGTCTGATTTAGGCCATGGTCCTTTAGATCTCTTACTATGCATCTGAGAGCTGGACAATGAATAAGGATTACAGAACAAGAATTGATGCCTTTGACCTATGGTATTGGAGAAGAGTACTGAAAATCCTGTGGACTACCAAAAGAATAAACAAATATGTCTTGGAGAAAGTGTAGTTAGATTGCTCTTTGGAGGCAAAGATGATAAAGTTTCTCCTTACATCCTTGGTGCATGTTGCTAGGAGGGGCTATTCCTTGGAGAGGGTCATGATGCTCAGAAGAGGGTTGGTAAAGGAGAGGAAGACCTTTAACCAAGTGGATTGACACAGTAACTGCCCCAGTGGGCTCTAGTGTGTCAGGAAGTGTGAGGATGGCATAAGATAGGATAGCATTTAGATCTGTTGTTCACAGGGTCGCTATGGGTCGTACTTGACTCAGTTGCATCTAACAACATCGACAAGTCTTTCATTGTGCATATGTACCAAAGTTTATCGATTAATCCATTGATGAGCACATAGTTTTTATATTTTTGCTATTGTGAATAGTATTCCAATGAACATGGATTTGCACAAATATATTAATGTCAAAGCTCTTATTTTTGTAGGATATAGATCTATCTAGTAGTGGGATTTCTGGATTACTTGGTATTTCAATTTTCTTCTTTTAAAGGAAGTGCCAGACCATTTTCCACAATGGTCACATCATTTTACTGTCCCACACATAGTGTATGAGGGTTCCAGTATTTCCATACGCTTGCCAGCATATGGTGATATCAGTGCTTATTAGAGTATCTTGTTATTTGCATTTCATTCAGGTACATTTGTTTTTGCTGTCTCCTTCCACCCACCAAACTCTGTGACCTGGTGATTTCCCTTCCTCTCCCACCTCAGACTCTGTGCCCTCTCTCTTTCCCTTTGTGTATATCCATGCACATCTCACTGTTATCCTCCTGTTTTTACAATAATGGTCTCATATAGTATTTGTTCTTATGTGCCTGAGTTAGTTCACTCAGCATAATGTTCTCTAGCCTCTCCCATGTTATATAGTAATTTTTTCAAAAACATTTCTCCTGAGTGCTGCATAGTATTCCATCATGTGAAGATACCACAGTTTCTTAATCCAGCTGTTTGGGCTGTTTTCATGTTCTTGCTATTGTGAATAATGCTGCTATGAACATTGCTGTACAAATTTCCATTTGTACCTCATTTCTGTTTTCCTTGAGGTATACTATAAGTAGTGCAATAGCTGGGTCATATAGAATTTCTATGTTCAGCTTTTTGAGGACACGCCAAACTGCCTTCCAGAGTCATTATACTATTTTAAAATTCCACCAACAGTGTATGAGAGTTCTAATCTTTCAACATTCCCTCCAACTAGTATTGCTTGCTGTCCTGTTAAACTTTGCCACTGCTACTGGGGTGAGACAGTATCTCATTGTGGGTTTGATTTGCATCTCTCTTACTGCCAGTGATTTTGAGCATTTCTTCATGTGTATTTTGGCCCTCTGAATGTCTTCCTTGGAGATCTCATTGTTGGTTTGATTTGCATCTCTTCCTGTGCTTGCTGGCTGCCTGGATACAGTCTTTGGTGAATTACCTATTATTTAATAGATTTTTTAAAATAGACCAAGACTTTATTAACTTCAACTCATCAGAGGCTTCCATTCTGTACTCCACCCAAATTGTTAGTGGATATTTCCGAAGCACTTACTAGAGGAGCTGTGGTGGTGCCACCATTAAGAGTTCTACTGGTAACCAAAATATTGGTGGTTTAAATCCACCCAGTGACTTCAGAGGAGAAAGACCTGAAAATCTGCTCCCTTAAAGACGACAGTCAGGAGAGCATATGAGGCAATTCTTCTCTGTCATTAAGTTCCCTAAGGGATAGGATCAAAAAGAATGCACAACAAGAAGCACCAATCATCTATCAATTCCTCAACTGGGTCCTAGATTTCTGAAAGCTCAGAGTCCAGTGTAGAGGGGATAGCAAATTGTAGCTATATGACACACAGGGTTGTAACGGTGGCACACAAGAGGACTGTTGTTGTTGTTGTTAGGAGCTGTTGAGTTGAGTATGACTCATAGTGATCCTATGAACAAAATATCTGAACCCTGTTCTATCCTACACCATCCTCACACTTCCTGACACAGAATAGCTCACTGCAGCAGTCACCATGGCAATCCAACTGGTTGAGGGTCTTACTCTCCTTTATCAACCCTCCACCCTTCCTAGCATCATGTCCTTCTCTAAGGAATAGCACAAGAGGACTATGTGCAGAGACGGGCATTCTGCCGGTGGGCAGAGCAGCCCGCACGGACTTGCAGGGAGTCTTGTTTGAGGTGGGCTTGCAGGACTGACTCCCGGGAAGAGGTCAGCAGGTGAACAGGTGGCCTAATTAAGCTGTGATACATTCATCATCTTTGTCCCACAGCTACTTCTTCAAGTGAGGTTTTAAAAATACAGAAACAGTCTGTGGGCTGGGGAACAGTATTGTATCAATGTCACCTTCCCTAATTATGATTATTTTACTGTGGTTATAGAAGAGAAAGGCCAATTGGTCAATTCTGTAGTACAGTATCAACAAGAACAGCTTACTCAATAAGCGAGGTACCCACGGGATGTAATTGTGCTTGCTTACTAATCTGTAGTGCACAATTTCTCCATATCACAATCAAGCCTGCAGGTACCTTATCTACTGGAAACTGGTGCATAGTGTGCTTTCTGGATAATCAACTCCTGCTATTTATGATACTTTTTTTCCCCAAAGCAAGGCATACAATTGGTAACCGCAGCAGCCAACACTTAGCAAATGTGTACCATATTCTATATATTCTGCTCACTGCTGAATATCTACTTCATTAATTCCTGATTATAGCTCCATAAAATAGGTTCTGTCAATGTTACCATTTTATATATGGGCAGCTAGTCAGCAGTAAGGTGATATATAACCACAAGTAGCTTTTGCCTTAAACATGATGCTTGTTGTTGTTATGTGCCGTCGAGTCGCCTGCAACTCAATGCAACCCTATGTACAATGGTCCTAAACCATGCTCTATCATGTGCCAATCTTATTGCCTCTGACACATTGACTTCAATTACTCCAGTCATTGAGTCAATCCATCTCATCGAGGGTCTTCCTCTCTTGAGCTGTCCCTCCACCCTCTCAAGCATGACATCCCTCTCCAAGGATTAGTCCCTCCTTGCAACACATCCAAAGTATGTCAGACGAAGTTTCAGAATCCTTGCCTCAAAGGAGCAGCCTGGTCTCATCCTCTCTAGGATAAACTTGTTTGTTTTCCTAGCAGTCCATGATATATTCAATACTCTTCTCCATCACCACAGCTCAATGGCATCAATTCTTCTGTCATCCCTAGTCATTGTCCAGCTTTCCAATGCATAGCAAATAACTGCAAAGACCATGGCCTGCATCAGGCTTACCTTAGTCTCCAGACTGACATCATTGCTCTTCAGTACTTTGACAAGGTCTCTGACAGAAGACTTTCCCAATGCAATTGGTCTTTTTTTATTTCCTGGCTTCTGGTACCAAGAGTGTTGATTGTGGAGCCAAGCAAACTAATGCTGTGAACCATCTCAATTGCTTTACTATCTATCATGATAATGCCAATCGGCCGGCCCAGTGGTGAGAATCTTTGTTTTCTTGATGTTGAGCTTTAATCCACATTGACAGTTCACTTATATTTTATATGCATTTGGACAGAAGATTTCAAAAGACAAGGAAGAGGGATTAAAGCTCATGATTAGCTGGGTGGTGAGACTGTGGTAGCTGTTGACTTTGTCTAAAGAACAGTTTTAAAAAATCAGATCTATTGGCTGATGATCCTTGACTCAATAGCTTCAGTTTGGGATATGAGAGTCTGACATGGAAACATCATCACTAATAAATCACAGCCTCTCTCTGTGTCTCAGCATCTGAAATATAAGATCTGCTAATATTCTCCCACAGGAATACCTGCTTCAGAGTGGAAATCCTCTGTATGTTCCATATGTAGCATATTGAAGGTGGTGGGGTGGTGGGGTGGGAAAAGGGTAGGTTAGAATGAGATAAAGTAGCTCTTCATAAGGACAATTACTCTCTCTTAGGAATGAATGAAGCTAACTGGACTTGCTCCTAACATAGTATGTGTCCAACATTGGAAGCAAAAATTCAATTGTAATTAGGTGCTTCCTTCTTTCCCTCTCTCCCTCCTTTTCAGAAAGTGGCAAAAGAAGTGGTGTTTTGTCATGTTTGTATTTTTTTTTCTTATATAGGAAAAAACTAACAAGTGACTCAGACTAGAGAAGATCTGAGTGGCCTGAAGGCCTGAAGTGTATCTTCCATACACTCTGGATCCAACTTCCTAATGTCATTTAATTCCTTAGTTATAGGCATGGAAGGGATAATTTTCTATTTTCTGCTTACAAGTAGGAAATTATTCAGTGGAATTACACTCACAATATATTTTTAAAAAACTGGAGTAACCAAAGAGAGCATGCTACTCTGGCTAGAAATTCTGCCATTAGGTTGTATTCTCTTTCCAGCTACCATGTAGACATTCAGGCAGAAAATAGCTTCCCTGTCTGTGCTTCATCTGTTTATGTTCATAGATGCTTTGGAGAAAACCAAGAGAGTGGTGACTTAAATGCTGTCAAGTACTTTGAGATCTCAGGCAGAGATGCTCTGCAAAGACTTGAAATTACCGAGCATTCTTGACCTGGTTCTTCCTTTAGCATTATCTGGGCTTTGGAAAATTAATGAAGCAATGAGCTTTGACAAACTGGTAGCAGTGAACACTTCTAGAAAGATTAAGGGTCCCTTGGCATTAAAGAATTCAAGTTTTTTTTATGGAGAGATTTACCGAAGGACTGCTTTTCTTCTTTCACAAACCAAAACAAAGAGTAAAACCAACTGCAGTATGGAAAAGAAAAATATTAAAACTTTTAGGACTAATTTCTAATGCAGAAATGACAAAGTATATGTGTGTGTACATGCTTCCAAAGGAGACAAAGGCAAACATGTATACACATACACACGGATTTTGTTTATGTGCTGATATTTGCTAAAGCATAAAAATCATATTTTAAAATAAAAATATATGCATTCGGTGTTGGTGAGACTATAGCTCAACTGACACTCACTTTATGGGTGGGCATGTAGACAAGGGAGGGGGAGAATCTCTCTGGAAGACTGCTTTGCTGTACTCAGTGATATTACCAGTGCATTTATCCACTGACCTAACAATTTCACTTTCAGGAATTTATGATGCATGCTAATTTGCACATGTACAAAATGGTATCTATTGGAGGGTCTTTGTTGCAGCTCTGTTTGTCTTAGCAGAGGACTGGAGAGACCTAAGGGTAGATTCCCAGTGACTTACTTGTTACATAATGTCAAAACCAAAATCAAAGACCCAGAGCCATGGAGTTGATTCCAATTAGAATGTCACAGAGCTGACAAAAAGGAAGAAACACTTCTGTATGAACTGTGATCACATGCATACTCATACACATATTCATATCTATAGAATTTCTATAGATGTACATGAATGAAACACATTCAAACATGTACAGGCATGTCTATGTTTCCTCTTACATATTCATAGAATAGTTTTCTTTAGGGATGCATAAGAAACTATGAGATAGAGTATACTTTTAATTTTATACCTTTTCATGCCTTTTGAATATTATATTGTGTAATTTATAATACATATTTTTTAAAAAGGACATGAAATAATAGAAATGTGTGTGAAATCACTGATCCAACAAGAAAGTGAAGAGATGAATGGACTTTGTAACTTTTTCTGGGAATAGGGGTGCACCAAGACTGTCTCCAGGGTGCTCTCATTCTCCTCTCAATGTTTCCTCCTCACCAGGGCCAGGTTTCCCAGCACCAGGAAGCCCAGGATGAGCCCAGGAATGCCCAGCCTAGGCTCTGCATGTACCCATCAATGTGCTCAGCATTGAGCTAAGTGCTCTATTTGGATTTTCTTATTTCTGTCCCCTCCCCCTCCTATACCCAAGAGGCTGTTGTTACTACTCCATTTTAGGGTGGAGAACACTTGAGTCTACAGAGGTCACTGATGCCACAGAGTGGCTGGACCTGTGGTAAAGGTACCTGGAGAATATGTCACTTTGTCTTTTTCTCACAGCACATTTTCTCTTTCTCTCTCTCAAAGCCACTACTTCTCTCTGCACAGCTGCTCCTTTCTTCTACTACCAGGTGTCTTATTCTCTGCCTACCAGACTCACTCGGCTGATTTTTTGCTTCCTAATAAACACCAGTTTCCACATGGGCTTTCTGATCCTCTTTTCCCTTAAAATATACTTGACACTTGAGTTGCATTGCCACTCCTAACAGACCCCTTTTCTTCAGACCTCCAGTTCAAAAGCCCACAGGAGAGAACCCACAGAGTTAGCCTTCTCCCAGAGGCCACAATGCTTCTGATTACATTTTGTGCTCTGAGTTGGCTATCCCAGGTCAAGTTCTTATTTTATTTCATTTATCTGATAGGGAACATAGTCCTCACAGGATTACTCTTTTTCTTCACTCATCAATTTTGGGGTTTTTGTTTGTTTGCTTGTTTTTAAAAAAAGAATTGACTTTCCTAGGGACACAGCAATCAGCAGGATCCTGTCCTTGCTCCTTGCAGAATTTTCCTGCTGGCTCCTTTACCTGTTGTTACAGGTGTGGCAAGCATTCTGGCTTGTCTAGTTCAGACAAGGTGGCTCACGACTGACCAGTGGGCTCTTGCTCAGGACCTAAGCCACCGCCTCCTGTGGTTCTCTGCCTTTTTGCTTCTTCCTAGTCTATCCAGGCACCTCTGGAGACTGGGGCTGGGGCTGTGTCTGCCCTGGTAGACTGTAGTGTCTAAGGGGACCAAACAATTGTTTAGCACAGTTAGAAGAGGAACAGTGGGAAAGAATCCTGGTGGATCTACTTAGAGATCCTATAGATTAGCTATTATGGGAAGCAGAGTCCCAGCCAGAAAGAATGAGATGCCTGTTGTACCGTAATTGGATAGCAAATACCTAGGCTGCTATGTTAGCCTTGCTTTCTCTCTTCCTTTCTTTCAGTAACAAATCTCTAAAAGGATTCCTTGCCTTGTCAAATGCTGTTTCCTAGACCTGAATTAACCTTTTCTAAGCTGGTCTTCCACATCCTTCAAACTTCTGTTAAGCCTTCAAAACTCAGCCTAAGGCATTGCCCTCTTTAGTGAACCCTTCCCTAGTTTCGTAGAGGCAACCATGGCCTCACTTGGGCAACTCTGTACTTGATCCATCTTGGTTACCGTTGCCCTCATCATCCTATATTGCAAATATATTGTTTTAAGATGGCTGTCTCCTGACTAGAGTGTAAACTCATTAAGGGCAGGGAACTGGTCTCTCTTATTTATTTAAATGTAAACAAACCTATTTTGGAATAGTTTTTAAATGGCAGAAAGTGTGCAAAAGAGTACAGAAGCATTCTCCTGCGCCCCTCACTCAGTTTCCGCCAGTATTATTTTCTTGTATTACTATGGCACATATGTTACAAGTAAGGAGTCATTATTACAGTTCTGCCTATTTGGGTTTCAGCAGATTTTTTTCTGAATGTCCTTTGTCTGTCTCAGGATCCCACCTGATTCACAGTCATAGCTCCCTAACTTCCTCTGGTGGGGGATAACGTCTCAGAATTCTCCCATTTTTTATGACCTTCAAAGTGTTGGGGAGGGCAGGTAATGTCATATGAGGTCCTTTAATTTGAATTCATCTGATGTCATGACCAGAATTTTAAAACCAGCACTCAGCTGTAATATACCACTCAGCATAGTCCTGGCATTTGGGTAATAGCCATTGAACTGAATTGAATTGAAGCATTTCCTGAGCCCCTTCTATATAAATAGAAGGCTGGCAGTTGTTGCTGGAGTGATGAAATACAGAACTAAAGTCTTGTAAAGATCTTCCACACAACTGAATGGTAAAAGGCATTTAGGCAGCCAGGTGTCAAGGAAGTGAAACCGAGAAGGGCCTATGACAGCTTAGGAGATGGGTTCATCAGTGTAAGCAGGTGAGGTTAGCACCTGATCTATGGGAGAAGGGTCTAGAAAGGTGGGGAGGATTTGGAAAGGTCTTTTGCAGATTCTTAAACATCCCATACTATTTCCTGAATTAAGAGCTGGTAACAAGCTGAGCTCTATGTCTGTGAGGAGTTTCTACCCTTTTCTACTTCTCTTTCTTGACGTAAAGAGGACCTTCACATACCAGTTTCTAGAATAGTGTTCACCTGTCAACCTCATTCACATTATTCTGTTTTGTCATCACCATCTTGGCAAAATTCGTAATGTCTGAATGGTTATTTTTTTCATTGTCTACCTCCCACAGTAGAGTCCAAACCCCTTGAAGAGAAGTTCTGTTGTTTTATTCACCCTGTAAAATCACATTACCTAATCCAGAGTGGCAATCAATTATTTTATTGAATCAACAAATGGGTTGATGGTGGATGAGTCTCACAAGGCATACAGCAATGACAAGAAAATATATGAGCAACTGCCGTAAGAGGCACTGGAATGGAGCAAGAGTGAACTGGGTAGGCAGATGGGATACTGCCAAGTCATAAGACTGATCACAATGCTGTCAGGTCATCCTGAACAGGGTGGCATAATTTGGGCAAAAGCCAGCATGGACTAGGTGTAGGCCTCAGTGAGGTATAGGCCATACAGTACTTTTCCATCTTGGGAAAGCTAACAAAGGTGCAGAGGGCAAAATATGAGGAGTGAGGGAATATCTGGAGTCAAAGGATGGATGGGGCTTTAAAAATAGCTCCATAACTTGCCACTGGGACTGTATCTAATGAATGATAATGGAAGATAAGGGTGGTACCCAGTTCAACAACCCTTGTGTTAGTAGCAACCCCACATGACAAAGGGGACTTTAGTGACAGTTTTTTATGAAGATAAAATTGTAAATGAATACTTGTGATGCATCTGTTATGGTATTTAGTGCTAGAAAACCACAGCTGTCTTTGGAAGCATGATATAGCCCCAAACAACACAATCAGGAACTTCAGGACTCAGAATGGAAATGATTCAGTAGACCTCTTTGCTCTTCTCCCGCCAGCATGCTTTCTATATGGTTACCAAGGGCAGAATCAGAGCATACGCTACCTATCTTAATAAGTGTGTTTCCCTTCCCAAATTCAATTTTTAAATGCTGACCACACAGACAGTGTGTTATACAGATTCTGGCCAGAAGGAGCCCTGTGGCGAGCATATAGCAAAGGAATTCTGAGTCTGGAGTGTGATTTAGTAACGGAAAAAAGCATATATCTCATCTTTGTGTAACCACATACATAATTATGATTGTTGAACTCTGCTTATTTTTTCATCCAGCCTGAGTAACAGCTTTGAAAAAGAAAGTAACAGTGACCTATGTCTACAGTCCAGAGGGATAGTTGGTGACAGAGCTCACAGGGCTCCTGGGAAGACCAAGCACACGGTCCAACTGACCTTCCTCTGACAAGGGAGGTGATGGGTAGTAGAAGCATAAAGAATGACTACACTTATATAGCTGAAGGTCAGAACAAAAGATCAAGGAGTGGGTCTTTGTTATTTCAAATCTATAACCTTCAAACCCCCAGCAGGTAAGTGGTTGAGTCCTGTTCACCAACTTGTGTTTAACTCAGGAATTCTTTCTCTTCTCTGTACCTACCCAGTAATTTAGGGCTTGAAAAGGTCATTGGTATCAGCCTATCCAATCTCTTCTTTTGACAGAAGAGGAAACTGACATCCAGAGGGTAACACCCGGAAGGTGGCGCTTGAATCAGGATGAGACTTTCTAACTCACCTTTCTTTTCACAATTCCAAGTGACCACCACCCAGAAAGTCTCTAATTCCACATTTTGAGTTTTATTTCACATTTATTTGAATTATGATTGATATTCACTATCTTTCCCCTCCCTCCTATCATATTACTTTTGCAACAACCTTGAGGTAGTCAGGAAAAAACAAAACTCACCAACAAATCGCATTCACACACATTTTAATGAAATGCACATGAGGTATCTGACCTGGACTCTTACTTTTCTGCCAATCTCCAGTTCATATCAATTCATTTCCCTAACAGAAAATAGGTGTCAACTTTGTAGATGAAAAGTAATTTCCCTGCAAATATTAGCAGAGAGGTCACTAGCCCCTCTTGACAGTTTTATTATTGCTTTTGTTTGTTTAGGGGTTGGTTGCTTTGGTTATTTGGATTTTTTTTCCTAAGACAGGGAACTTTACATTTACCAGGTACTATGTCAGTGCAAAAATGTGGATCACCTCAAAAAAAAAAAAAAAAGAAATTAAATTTAAAAAGAAAACGTGGATCCCCTAACTTTGTATAAGTCTTAATTTCCGAGGGTAAAATAGAAACAGGTTACAAGTGTGCTGGCATCGTGGAAGAAAACCTCGCTGGATCCTGGTTTACTTTACGACTTCCCACTCACAAACTTTCAGATCCTACAACATCTTGTGGGATGCAGGGAATCAGTCTGCAGCACCTGAACAGCCAGCACCTAGGTGGGCAGTCAAGGTGATCTTGTAGACACTGTTTGTAAACACTGGTCATCAGCTCACAAGGTAAGTAAGGCAACTGAAGGGAAATGAACATGTTTGACTTTTAACAGAAGCTTGTGCTTCCAGAAGGGAGCTCTGGTGGCCTAGTATGTAAGGTGCTGTGATGTTTGCCCAAAGGTGGCACCTCTCTGGCAGTTTAAAGCCATCAGAACCCGTGGGAGAAAGATGGGAAATCTTCCACATGATTTATAGCCTTGGAAGTAATGGAGGGGCAGTTAAGAGTAAATCAGACTTTCAAGCATTGAGTTTAGGTTCTCAAAAGAATCAAATAATTTAGAGATTTTACATTTGGACAAGAACAGTAGATAACACAAATGTAATAGGAAGAGTATTTAACTAATAGCCATTTATGCACAAGTACTATTCTGACTTAGTTCCACAACCTGTGTACTTTCTCAAAGGTCAGAAAGTGTCAATGAAGACTTAACAGAGAAAATACAAGATGACCAGTTAAAACTGAACTTCAAACAGTGACCACTCTTCCAGTTTAAGTGTCAATGCAGGCCCGCAGTTCAAATCCACCAGCTGCTTGTTGGGTGAAAGACGGCAACCCTCTCATAAAGATGTACAGGTGAGAAACCCTATGAAGGGTCGCTATGAACCGGCCATGCCTTGGTGGCAGCGGCTTTGGTTTGAGTTTGGCTAAGTGCAAGAAAAGGCTAAACGATTTTCTCAATGATTTAAAAGCTGCACAAACAGCAAATGAAGGTGACTGTGATGAAGAACTTCTTGTAATTGTTGAGGCAATAATTTCGATGTGAAGGAAAATTTATATAGCATTAATGGACAAGTATGAGTATTCTCTAAGTCAGATGCTCGTAACCTGGGAACTACCTGTGTATTTCCAAGTATGGCATGGAACACACTTATACTAAAAACGTACTCATTGTTAATGAATACTGAGGGTTCCATTAACTAGGCAGTTTGTTATTCTGAGAATGTTTTCTCTACCTCCTTTTCTCCCTTGGAAATGGCTTACTTTTAGGAACCTCATTAGAGACTGAAGGAGCTCTAGTGGCACAGTGATTAAAGACCTTATCTACCAACCAAAAGGTCAGGAGTTCAAATCATCCAGCTGCTCTAAAGGAGGAAGATGAGGCAGTCTGCATTTGTAAAAGATGTACAGCCTTGGAAGCCCTGTGGGGAAATTTTGTCCTGTCTGTAAAGGTTGCTGAGCCTGTGGATTTGGTTTATTTAGAGAATGAAAAGGAAATACAACTCATTGGTTTCCTGCTTATTTATCACCATCGATTTGGTAAGGGAGGAGGAATGTGATGTTTTTCGGGAAAAGATGGTAATTATATGTGTCTCCCTCTTAAATGATAGACAGAATTATCCATAGCCTGATAGTTTCCCCTGTTCGGATTTTGTATATCAGTACAATGTAGAAGAGAGAGGGGAAAATGATGAGATCCTTGTAGTGTTGTCTAGTTTATGTGTGAACAAATAAGGACGTAAACAAAACTCACAGTTGCCATCTTTGATTATTATTCATTCAAAACCAGAAAGCCACCTTCTGAGACCTTAGGAGTAGGAGGCACCCACTCTCAGTATAAAGAGCAATGGTTCTTCACTTGGCAGCCTTAAAGTGTGTCGCCCTCACTGTTGTGGAAACTTTACACAATCTACCTCTGGCTCAAGAAGCTGAGAAGAGCCAGGCCAGAGTGTGTCGTAGTTGTTGTTCTTGCGCGGTGCCATCGTGTTGTTTCCAACTCACAGCGACCCTCTGAAGGACACACTGCATGGTCCTGCACCGTCCTTACAACTTCTATCGTGTTTAAGCCCATTATTGCAGTTATTATATCAATCCATCTGGTTGTGAGTCTGACTCCCTTTCATTCACCCTATATTTTTTCCCAGTGTGATATCCTTTCCAAGGGCTGACCCCTTCTGATAATATATCCACAGTATGGGAGACCCAGTTTTACAACCCCTCCCTCTAAGGAGCACTTTGGCTGCATTTCTTCTAAGACGGATTCGTCTGTTCTTTTGTCAGTTCATGGTATACTAAATGTTTTTGCCAACACAATGCCAAAGCACTAATTCTTGTATGTTCCTTATTAATTTTCCAAGTTTCATATATATGAGAGGATGGAAAAGACATGCTTAGGTGGAGTGCACCTTAGTCTTCAACATGACATCCTTGCTCTTTAGCACATAAAAGAGGTCCTTGACAAGAGATTTGTCCAATGCAATATGCTATTTGATTTCTTGACTATAGCTTCCATGATTGTTAATTGTGAATCCAAGTAAGATGATACATCTGATTTCAATCTTTTCCCTCTTAATTATGACATTGTTTACTGGTTCAGCTGTGAGGCTTTCTGTTCGGCCATGATAGCACCTGCAACAAAGCAGTCAAATCTTTGCAGATTATCCTGGTTCCTGTTGGCAGAAGATAATCACAGAGCACTTCCTACTAAAGGGCAAAGAAGGTGAATACAAATCATAAGACTTGAAATTAATAGCACTTCAGAGTTTTCTTTCTGAGATGTGTATTATTTACACATGAGCATAACAGAGCATTCTCAGACCAGAGAACATATGGCATTTATTTAATATGTATTATTGTTTCAGTTGTATTACGTTGACTTCAACTCACACCAACTCCATGCACAACAGGTTGAAACCCTAGGATATTCTCACAGTCTCTGCTGTGCCTGAGTTCACTGCTGCAGTCACTATGTCAATCTATTATCTTGAGGATCTTCCTCTGTTTTGCTCACTCTCCAGCCTTCTAAGGATGGTAGCTTTTCCCAAAGACTGGCCCTTTTTAACTGCATGCCCAAAGTATGAGAGAGAAAGTTTCACAATCTTTGTTTCTAAAGATGTATAGATAGAAAATATTTTTCGTGAATAACCTTTGGAGCACAGTCCAATCTCCAGATGCATCTTCTCTATCTTTATAAAAGAAGTGATTTAAGAATTGGATTATATGTCATTGAACTTAAATAGCCCCCTTCCTAAGAGAGTTCTGGGGTTTTTGAAACTGCAGGTAATTAAGCCTCCTGGTTCCTTTGGGCTGGCAGAATGTGTGAAACCAGTTGAGAAGATCTGAGTATTTTTGCCAAAATGAAGGAAGCGGGGCTTGGGGACCAAGTCCACAATTTCAGGCTTTGTATCACCCAATGACACAAGGGCAAACTATGGTATGAAAGTAGAGAATTGACTGAAATTGCTGAGTAATTAATAGAAACCATGATTAAAATCAATGGCCCAGCCCAAGTCTTGTATGTAATGTCTTCTTTCCTCTTCCTGCCTGAGAAACACACATAAAGATTTTTACCGGGAAAACTCTTCTTTAAATAGGACTGAAATTCAATATCAGATGTTGCAGAGATATTGAAACATTATTCACTAACTGATCTCCAGATATTCTTTTCTTCCTTCCACAGCCGTGGAGAATTATTCCCAACTTTTAATAGTGATCATTTCTGGATTAGGGCAAATGATGGCGAAGAAAAAATTTTATCTTTTTTCTCTCTCTGTAATAATAGAGCTTAAAAAAATTATACTTGTTCATTCAAAATAAAATAGAACAAAACAAAAACCACTCCCTTAAAATTCACTGCTGTTGGTTTGACTCACAGTGACCCTCTGTTGGGTATCTGAAGCCATGCACTGTAATGGAAGGAGATTGTCCATTTTTTGCCCGTGGAACCACTTGGATGGAATGGTGGATTCAAACCCCCAGGGACATAAGTACACTTTGGCTTAGCTGATCAACTTGGCAACAAACATACATTTATATGCACTGCATTTAAAAATCACCTAACCTAGATTTCAGATAGACCAAGGGGCCTTGGTGGCAGAGAGTATAATGTGTCAGGCTGCTAATCAATATGCTGGCGGCTCAAATCTCCCAGCTACTCTTGAGGAGACAGATGGGCCGTCTCCTATCGCGAAGGTTTATGGCCTCTGGATCCTCACAGAGAAGCTCAGAAGGAGACAGATTCTTGGTCTGACGGCGTTGGGGTTTGGTGAGCATTACCATTCACAGCCTGAGAAGTTTCACAAAACCAGTGGCTCATGGCAATGCCACGTGTGTCAGAGCAAAATGATGCTCCACACATGTTACCTTTTCTTTTCCACTACTGCAGTTCAGGTATTTCCCCTTCCCCCAGCACCATTTAATATCAGCTTGTTTTCATTCTTCTCTATATTGTTTACTTTATTAATTCTGACATGATTTTTTTCCCTCTCTTTCTCAAACTCAACTGAATAAATGAGGGAGATTCTTGGCTTTGATTCCAGAATGATGTTACACAGAAAGTCAACTCTTGTTCCAGGTACTTGATAAACATCTCACTCACTAATTTCTCACCGTTTCTAAGAGATGAACATTTTAGTTAGCAAGTCTAGAGCCCGCCAGTCACCCGTTTACCTCCTACACAACAAGTAAGTTAATGAAACCCACAGAGTGTGGCCTGGCCCTCTGCTTCCCTTTAATGGTTTCTGTCACTTGGGCCAAGCAGCCGCCATGACTCTGCACTTTCGTGTGCTGCCTCAGGGCAAGTAGGAGAATGCAAATGACCGTGGTCCTCAAATTGCAATTTAAAGATAGCTGTTAGGTGTTACTCTTCTCCTACTGTAGCCTCTAAGTTTGAGGATAATGTGCTATTTTAGCACATTTTTAGTGGAGAGAACATTAAACCTTAGGGTGATGGTGGCATATTGCTGAATTCTGGGTTTTAGTCTGACTAGAATAAATTAGAAAGGTTTTCTGGGTTTGGTGTGTGTGTGTGTGGGAGAGAGGAAAGGGAGTTTGAGACAGACGGAAAACTAGAGAGATGAGAAAATAGGTGCTAATTACTGGGGAGTTGTAATGCGACCCACAGGCACACAACTTGAGTCCACCAGGTGCTCTCCTGAAAAAAAGAAGAGCAATCTCATCCTAAGCAATTTAAAGCCTCAGAAACCCAAGAGAGGGTGAGCTATGAGCTGGCTTGGACTCAATGCAGCGAGTGAGATATTCAAATGGCACAGGACGGGGCAAGTTTCCAATCTTTTTTTCATGGAATTGTTATGAGTCATAGTCAACTTACAGCACGTAGCAACAACAAACTATTAAAAGGTGATCGGTGGTTGGGCCTCAGCAGTAATAGAAGGCCAGGCTTAGCCTTTCCATAAGACAAAAGACTTGTTGGCAATTGGCTCCAGCAAACTTTACAGGTAAAGGTACTCTATGGGACAGTTCTCCCCTGTCATATTGGGTCTCTACTAGTAGAAATCAACTTTCCAAATATAACAACAGGAACAGTAAATCCAGCCCAAGTCCCTGCTGTTGAGTTGATTGTAACTAGCCACCCTCCACTGTGTTTCCAAGGCTGTAAATCTTTATGGGAGCTGACTATCCATCTTTAAAGGAGCTGCTAGAGGATTTGAAAGATCTTTAGTTAGCAATGCAACATACCACCAGAACTCAATTCAATTATCTAGGTATGTGTTGACTCATAACAACGCTATGAAATACAGATATGACCTCTGCCCCATCATGCACAATCCCAACCACGTGTGATATGTTTGATCACACTGTGACAGTCATTGCCTCAATCCATTTTGTTGAGGATCTTCCTCTCTTTCTCTGACTCTTCACCTTTCTCAGCATAATATATTTTTCTAAGGACTGACCCCTCCTGACAACATGGCCAAGGTATGTGAGCTGAAATGTAATCTATCTTGCCTCTAAGGAGCATGCTGGTTGCACTTCTTTCCAGACAGATATACCTGATCTTTTGGCAGTCCTTGGGATATTAAGTACTCTAACAATGCCACTGTTCAAAGACATCAATTCTTCTGTCATTATTCATTGTCCAATTTTCAGATTTATAAGACGATTGTAAAAATTATGGTTTGAGTCAGGCACACCTTAGTCTTTAAACTGACACTGTTGCTCTTGAACACTTTAGAGAGTTCCTTGAAAGTAGATTTTACCAATGCAGTATATCTTTTGATTTACTGACTACTGTTACCATGGGGGCTGATTGTGGATCCAAATAAAATTAAATCCTTGACAATGTTATAAAAATATTATAAAAATGTTTTCCTATTGGTCCAATGGTAAGGATTTTTGTTTTCTTGATGTCGAGATGCAATTTGTGTTGAAGACTGTAGTCTCTGATCTTCTGCACCAAGTGTTTGAAGTCCTCTTTACTTCCAAAAAGTAAGGTTGTGTCATCTGCATAATGCAGGTTGTTGATGTAGGAAGTTCTATTTATCAACCAGGGGGAAATATGGAAGATTTAAAGCAGAAGGAGTACAAGAAGACACATTTCTAAAGCATTCAAATCTTCTTGCTTCGAGGAATGCTTTTATGCTATGGAGGATTACAGAGATTAAAGAGCCTTTGGGTTTAGCAGCAAAACCTCCCATGGACTAGACCATCAGGGCTCTCTGTTAGGTTGTTGTTGTTTTAAAATATTTAATTAATTCAACTTTTCATTAGTTTTATTTCATGTACTTTAATTGTGATTTGGGTAAAAGGTTACAAAGCAAATTGGTTTTCCATTCAACTGTCTTTGTGCCAGTGTCTGCAGTCCTCACAATGTATGTGTTTCCCATTTCCGTGTCTTTTTCTTTCCTATCTCTTCCAGCTTTCTGAGTTTTATCCATGGGCAATGCTGCTCCTTCAAGCTCACAGAATTGGTGGCTCTATCTTCTGTTTTATTCTAGAGTAATTACATAAATGTGGTAGAAAATGTACAATATAGGAACACATTCATGGAAGTATGGGAAACATCACCTATAATCCTACTAACCAAATGAAGCCATTGTTACAGAGAAATGGTTCTTTCAAGGATGCTTCTTTGTTTTTTCCTTTTTAAAATTTTTTCCAAAAAAAAATATTGCTACTCCTTTATTTACTAAATTGGAATACATTGTTTTCAAGAACAAATTCTTTCACTTTCCCTCATCCTCCCCCCATCAAATTGTTCAACCCATAATTAAACTCCCTCTGCCCCTGCGCATCCGCATCCCTCTGCTTCCACCCTCTCCCACCCCTCTTGGATCCTTAGACTCATTCCAGGATGTTTCTTATAGTTTAAAAAAAATCTTTATTTAGCTGAGATCACAAATACAC